>NC_142809.1:35883838-35905673 GCF_049724085.1 Artemia sp. Qi Xiang Cuo
GCAAGAGTTGGAATATTTCAGTAGTGTTTTGTTGTGGTTTATTTTGTCAAAGTTACATTCTCTTGATCTTTCAAAGTTCATTTGGTATTTCTTTCGTTGAAATGCAAGAGTTGGATTATTTCAGTAGTGTTTTGTTGTGGTTTACCGTTTCACAGTTACATTCTCTTGATTTTTCAAAGTTCATTTTGAATTTCTTTGGTTAAAATGTAGGAGTTGCAATATTTAAGAAGTGTTTGGTTGTGGTTTACCTTGTCACAGTTACATTTTTTTGATTTTTCAAAGTTCATTTTGGTTTTCTTTCATTGAAATGCAAGAGTTGGAATATTTCAGTAAGTTCATTTTCGATTTCCTTCATTGAAATGCAAGAGCTGGAATATTGCAGTAGTGTTTTGGTGTGGTTTACTTTATCACAGTTACATTCCATTGATTTTTCAAAATTTATTTTGAATTTCTATCGTTCAAATGCAAGAGATGGAATATTTCAGTAGTCTTTTGTTGTTGGTTTACCTTATAACAGTTACATTCTATGGATTTTTCAAAGTTCATTTGAATTTCCTACGTTGAAAAGTATGAGTTGGAATATTTCAGTAGTTTTTTATTGTGGTTTACCTTGTTACAGTTACATTCTATTGATTTTTCAAAGTTCATGTTGGATTTCTATCGTTGAAATGCAAGAGTTGGATTATTTCAGTAGTGTTTGACATGGTTTACCTTGTCACACTTACATTCTCTTGATTTTTCAAAGTTCATTATGGATTTATCACGTTGAAATGCAAGAGATGGAATATTTCAGTAGTGTTTTGTTATGGTTTACCTTATCACAGTTACATTTTCTTGATTTTTCAAAATTCATTTTGAATTTCTATCGTTGAAATGAAAGAGTTGAAATATTTCAGTATCGTTTTGTTGTGGTTTAACTTATAGCAGTTACATCCTATTTATATTTCAAAGTTCATTATTGATTTATTTTCTTGAAATGCAAGAGTTGGAATATTTCAGTAGTTTTTTGTCATGGTTTACATTGTCACAATTAAATACTCTTGATTTTTAAAAGTTCATTTTGAATATGTTTAGTCGAAATGAAACAGTTGGAATATTTCAGTAGCGTTTTGTTGTGGTGTACCTTATCACAGCTACATTTTCTTGATTTTTCAAAGTTCATATTGAATTTCTTTCATTGAAATGCAAGAGTGGGATTATTTCAGTAGTGTTTTGTTGTGGTTTACCATGTCACAGTTAAATTCTCTTGATTTTTCAAAGTTCATTTGAATTTCTTTCATTGAAATGCAAGAGTTGGAATATTTCAGTAGTGTTTTGTCGTGGTTTACCTTGTCACAGTTACATTTTCTTGATTTTTCAAAGTTCATTTGAATTTCTTTCATTGAAATGCAAGAGTTGGAATATTTCAGTAGTGTTTTGTTGAGGTTTACTTTGTCACACATACATTCTCATGATTTTTCAAAGTTCATTTTTGATTTATTTCATTGAAATGTAAGAGTTGGAATATTTCAGTAGTGTTTTGTCGTGGTTTTCCTTGTCAAAGTTACATTCTCTTGATTTTTCAAAGTTCATTTTGGATTTATCTCGTTGAAATGCAAGAGTTGGAATATTTCATTGGTGTTTTGTTATGGTTTACTTTGTCACAGTTACATTCTCTGGATGTTTCAAAGTTCATTTTGAATGTCTTTCGTTGAAATGCAAGAAATGAAATATTTCAGTAGTGTTTCGCCATGGTTTGCCATATCATACGTGAAATATCATGATATTTCAAAGTTCATTTAGGATGTCTTTCGTTTAAGTGAAAGAGTTTGAATATTTCAGAAGCGTTTTGTCATGGTTTACCTAGACACAGTTACATTATCTCGATTTTCCATAGGACATGATGTATTTTTCTCGTGCAAAAGCGAGAGTTGGATTATTTCAGTAGTGTTTTTTCGAGGTTTACATTGTCACACTTAAATTCTCATGATTTTTCTTAGTTAATTTTGTGTTTCTTTAATTGTAATGAAAGATTTGGAACATTTCAGTAGTGTTTGGTCATGGTTTACCTTGTCACTGTTACATTCTCTTGATTGTTCAAAGTTCATTTTGAATTTCTTTCGTTGAAAAACAAGAGTTGGAATATTTCAGTAGTGTTTTTTCGTGGTTTACCTTGTCAAAGTTACATTCTCTTGATTTTTCAAAGTTCATTTTGAGTTTCTTTCGTTGAAATGCAAGAGTTGGAATATTTCAGTAGTGTTTGGTTGTGGTTTACCTTGTCACAGCTACATTTTCTTGATTTTTCAAAGTTCATTTCGGATTTCTTTCGTTGAAATGCAAGAATTGGATTATTTCAGAAGTGTCTGGTTGTGCTTTAACTTGTCACATTTACATTTACTTAATTTTTCAAAGTTCATTTGGATTTTATTTCATTAAAATGCAAGAGATGTAATATTTCAGTAGTGTTTTGTAATGGTTTAAATTGTCACAGATAGATTTTCATAATTTTTCAAAGTTCATTTTGAATTTCTTTCATTGAAATGCAAGAGTTGGAATATTTCAGTAGTGTGTTGTCGTGGTTTACCTTGTCACAGTAACATTCTCTTAATTTTTCAAAGTTCATTTTCAATTTCTTTCATTGAAATGCAAGAGTTGGAATATTTCAGTAGTGTTTTGTTGTGGTTTACCTTGTCACAGTTACATTCTCTTGATTTTTCAAAGTTCATTTTGAATTTCATTAATTGAAATTCAAGAGTTGGAATATTTCAGTAGTGTTTTGTCGTGGTTTACCTTGTCACAGTTACATTCTCTTGATTTTTCAAAGTTCATTTTCAAATTAATTCATTGAAATGCAAGAGTTGGAATATTTCAGTAGTGTTTTGTTGTGGTTTACTTTTTCATAGTTACATTTTCTTGATTTTTCAAAATTCATTTTGGTTTTCTTTCATTGAAATGCAAGAGTGGGATTATTTCATTAGTTACGTCATGGTTTACCTTGTCACAGTTACATTCCATTGATTTTTCAAAGTTCATTATGGATTTCTCTCGTTGAAATGCAAGAGTTGGAATATTTCAGTAGTGTTTTGTTGAGGTTTACTTTGTCACACTTACATTCTCTTGATTTTTCAAAGTTCATTTTGGATATCTTTCATTGAAATGTAAGAGTGTGAATAGTTCAGTAATGTTTTGTCGTGGTTTACCTTGTCATAGATAAATTATCTTGATTTTTCAAAGTTCATTTTGAATTTCTTTCATTGAAATGCAAGAGTTGGAATATATCAGTAGTGTTTTGTCGTGGTTTACATTATCACAGTTACATTCTCTTGATTTTTCAAAGTTCATTTTGGATTTCATTTGTTGAAATGCAAGAGTTGTAATATGTCAGTAGTGTTTTGTCGTGGTTTACCTTGTCACAGTTACATTCTCTTAATTTTTCAAAGTTCATTTTGAATTTCTTTCGTTGAAAAGCAAGAGTTGGAATATTTCAGTAGTGTTTTGTCTTGATTTACCTTGTCACACTTAAATTATCCTGATTTTTCAAAGTTTATTTTGTATTTCTGTTGTTGAAATGCACGAGTTTGATTATTTCTGTAGTTTTTTGTCGTTGTTTAACTTGAGAAAGTTACATTCTATTTATTTTTCAAAGTTAATTTTTAATTTCTTTCACTGAAATGAAAGAGTTTACCTATTTCAGTATTGTTTGGTTGCGGTTTATCTTGTCACAGTTACATTATCTTGATTTTTTAAAGTTCATTTTTAATTTCGTCCATTGAAATGCAAGAGTTTGAATATTTCAATAGTGTTATGTTGTGCTTTACCATGTCACAGGTACATTTTCTTGTTTTTTCAAATTCCATCTTCGTTTTCGTTAATTGAAATGCAAGAATTAGAATATATCAGGCGTGTTGCATCGTAGTTTAACGTGTCATATTTACATTCTCTTGATTTTTCAAAGTTCATTTTGGATTTTATTCGTTTAAATACAAGAGTGGAATATATCAGTTATGTTTGTTCGTGCTTTACCTTGTGACAGTTACATTCTATTGATTTTTCAATGTTTATTTTGGATTTCTGTCGTTGAAATGCAAGAGTTTGAATGATTAACCATTGTTTTCTCGTGGTTTACCTTACCACACTTACATTATCTTGATTTTTCAAAGATTATTTTGGATTTATTTCGTTTAAATGAAAGAGTTGGAATATTTCAGTAGTGTTTTGACGTGGTTTACTTTGTCAAAGTTACATTCTCTTAATTTTTCAAAGTTCATTTTGGATTTCTTTCGTCGAAATGCAAGAGTTGAAATATTTCAGTAGTGTTTTGTCGTGGTTTACTTTGTCACAGTTACATTCTCTTGATTTTTCAAAGTTCATTATGGATTTATTTCGTTGAAATATGTATTGTTGTGCTTTACCTTGACACAGTTACATTTTCTTGATTTTCGTTAGGTTAGGTTAGGTTAGGTTAGCCTACGTACGCGCGCGTACGTAGGCTAACCTTACATTCTCTTGAAAAATCAAGAGAATGTAACTTTGACAAGGTAAACCACTAAAAAACACTACTGAAATAATTCAACTCATGCATTTAAACGAAAGAAATCCAAAATGAAATTTGAAAAATTAATAGAATTTAAATGTGACAAGGTAAACCACAACAAAACACTACTGAAATATTCCAACTCTCGCATTTCAACGAAAGAAATCCAAAATCAACTATGAAAAATCAAGAGAATGTAACTGTGACAAGGCAAACTACAACAAAACACTACGAAAAGTCAAAGTCTAACATAAAGAACAAGGTATTTCGGAGGGGGGCTCGTTACTGATATTGATATTAGTACGTAAACTACAAACTGATAAAAATATCCAGAACTTTTTTTTCTTGAGTTTGACTTTTCATTCCGAATTAAATTAAAAAATAAGCATTTTCAACTAGAAATAAGGAGCATCGTTAAAAACTAAGACGAATGGAAATTATCCCGTATATGAAGTTAGCTACCCCCTCCAAAATACCTTGTTCTTTATGTTAGAGTTTGACTTTTTATTCCCAATTAAATAAAAAAATAAGCATTTTCAACTAGAAATAAGGAACATCGTTAAAAACTAAGACGAATGGAAAGTATCCCGTATATGAAGTTAGCTACCCCCTCCAAAATACCTTGTTCTTTATGTTAGAGTTTGACTTTTCATTCCGAATTAAATTAAAAAATAAGCATTTTCAACTAGAAATAAGGAGCATCGTTAAAAACTAAGACGAATGGAAAGTATCCCGTATATGAAGTTAGCTACCCCCTCCAAAATACCTTGTTCTTTATGTTAGAGTTTGACTTTTCATTCCCAATTAAATTAAAAAATAAGCATTTTCAACTAGAAATAAGGAACATCGTTAAAAACTAAGACGAATGGAAATTATCCCGTATATGAAGTTAGCTACCCCCTCCAAAAATACCTTGTTCTTTATGTTAGAGTTCGACTTTTCATTCCCAATTAAATTAAAAAATAAGCATTTTCAACTAGAAATAAGGAGCATCGTTAAAAACTAAGACGAATGGAAATTATTCCGTATATCAAGTTAGCTACCTCCTCCAAAATACCTTGTTCATTATGTTAGAGTTTGACTTTTCATTCCCATTTAAATTAAAAAATAAGCATTTTCAACTAGAAATAAGGAGCATCGTTAAAAACTAAGACGAATGGAAATTATCCCGTATATGAAGTTAGCTACCCCCTCCAAAATACCTTGTTCTTTTATGTTAGACTTTTGACTTTTCATCACAATTAAATTAAAAAATAAGCATTTTCAACTAGAAATAAGGAGCATCGTTAAAAACTAAGACGAATGGGAAGGGGAATTCATGACGTACATTCATTGTGCAATTCTTATCAAAAACAAAAACCTTGCCAACTTTTAGAATGTGTTATCTCCAAAATTGACCCCCCCCCTCTCCTACCCTCTCCTGCCCCTCAGAACTGGGGGAACAAAGGGAACGGGAAGTCCTATTTTAAATTGACAATACTTATCAAACATCACTTGTGTATTATACAGATCACATATCTCATTACCCTTTTTAAATGTTAATCAAATAATTCTGATTATAGTGTCCAATTTTTTTTGTCTGCTTTTCAAAATGATCGTATTTGGAAATCTGTCATTTAACACTAAGAAGTAAATTGGGTAACCCTTTCGCAATAACAATAGGCTTAGCAGTGATTAAATCTCATTGTCGGCGACAATTCAATCAGATCAGAGTTGTGCAAATGGAATACCTTTTCGCAAATTGAGTTAGCTTCTATTTCATAGACAAAATATTTGAATTCCTTTTATTCAAATCACCTATCAAGTTATCCAAAAATATATGAACTAGAAATCTGGTCTGTAAATTGCGTCAGAACAACTTGTCCTTCATAACACGTTATGCAAAGCCCTAGCTAGTACAAGATGGAACATAGTATAACACAATGTGAGGGAGCTCTGAATCTCTTTGAAAAGGTGTAATGCCCTGTAGAAATGTTTACCTATATGCATGGGGATAGTCACTCTCTTTGAAAAACCAAACCAGACTGTACAAATCACAACAGACTATACCCACCCAACCAGATTATACCCACCAAACCAGATTATATCTACCAGAAACCTGTTTGGTACGGGGGCGTACGCAAAGTAGTACCTTGGTTACTACTGACAGTTCCTTTCATATACGGAATAATTTCTGTCCGTTTTAAGTTTTAATGTCGCTCCTTACTTTCAGTTAGAAAAACTTTTTTTATTTAATTTCTTAACTTTTTTTAATTATTATTTAGTTTTTATTTTCTCATCGTAATTTAATACTTAAAATTTAATTTGATGATCAGTTTTACTTTTTTTTTTGGCTCAATTGTTTTATAGGAATTTTTATACTAAAAGAATTAATAATTATATTATTTGAAAAAATTTAAAATTATAATATTTTTATTACTTATAATAGGGGGTTTTATGAATAGTTTTTAACTCTTACTTTACGCTAAAGTCCAAATTTTTTAGGAATGACCAATTCTTTAATAAAATTCTTTAACAATTAAAAGTTACTCACCCAGTCAATTAATTATAATCATTAACTCTGATGAATGTACAAAAAACTATATTTTAAATAGTGAAGTAATGGCTATTTGTCAAAACGAATCATATGATCCCTACAGGTCTGTTAGGTTTACGTTTTGATGTTGATAATTACATTAATTTTATTAAATTGTTTTTTTATTTGTTGTCGTATCCTTTTTTTATTTGTTGAGTTTAAATATTTCCACACATGTAGATTAAGCTCCCGTAACAAGTGGACCTATACTAACCTCTACCCCTCCCCCCAACTCCCAGAAAAAATCAAAATGCACAATTCTATTTTAGTAACCATCCAGACACATCTTTTTCATACTATTTCACATTGACTCAATATAATAAAGCAAATCGGGGGACGGGTTGTGATTAAGTATTACAAACCTTACGCTGGCTTTCACTATTTTAAACGTCTGAACAAAATGTATATATTCTAAAACGTATATTGTGTCTTTGGGAACAAATTTATCTTTTTTGTGTGTAATCCATTTTTTTGTTAAAGGAAAATTACAATATCTACCGATAATGCACATTCGCAAACTAATTTTAGATTATTTCTCATTTCTATATAATCACTAAACTTTGAAGAAGACAAAAAAAAAGAAAAAATAATACTAATCCCACAGCCAAATTGAAATCTATCCTGGCAAAAAACAAAAACGTAACACTGTATTAGTAGATTATGTTAAAAAGTAGCGATGTTTTTTCTAATATAGTAGATCGTGTAGTTGTATATTTTTATTAAAGTACTAGCAAGTCGATTTTGCGTTTTCCCCTTTTTTCCAAAAGCATGAACTTGTGATAAGTTTATGTCATATGGATTTTGTAGATTACAATTAAATTCTATGTGTTTTATAAAAATAACATAAAATTTTTTTCTTGTTATGTGTATAGTTAGATCGAAATAAGGTTTTTTATATAGTCGGGTCGATGTCAAAAGATCAAGAATTTTTCAATGTTCTGTAAACATATCATTTTAATAAGTCTTGACTATCTTAATTGCGACTTTTTGATTTATAATATAATAATATGATTATATTAAAATTTATAAATTATCCTCTTAAAAAATCATTAAAATAAAAATTTGAATATTATAATATTATCTTAAATATCACCCCTGGGGAAAAGAAAAAAAGAACAACCCCTACCACAGAGTAAAAAGAACTAATACTGAAAAAAATAAAAAATTCCCCACAAGTTAAGAGCTTATAGATTAAAACATTACTTATTTGCCTATTAATTTATTTAGAGTATTGGTGGTTTGCAAAGTAGTAGTAATTTTCTTTAAAATTTTATAAGTTAAAATGTCAAAAACTATTTAACAGGTACTTTTTTTATGAGCCTTTTGTGTTTACAAATAATAAAAATTTTACGTAGAATTACTCACTTAGTATTGTTCTTTACCTATTTTTAAAGTTATAAATAAGTTTTTATTTGACTTGAAAATTTTTAAGGTGAGATAATATAAACTTTCTGTAGCACTCTAACTCCAAAAAAAAAACCAACAATAACGTAAAAGCTCGTCTCCTCTTTCTGAACATATCCTAACCGTGAAATACTGAGATAACTCACGGAGATATATTTCAGGGAATATATAACAGGTTATAATTTTTTAAAAACTTTCGGATTGTTAAGTTTTGTCGGAGTCCTTCAGAATAAGATCAGGCCCACGTGGTTTAGACGGCAAAATCTCACATATATGACTTGACGTTGCGGAGTATAGATTATTTCTAGCAGTTTCTATGGAGAATATGTTAGAACAGGAAGACTAGACAAGTGCTAACGACTTATACAAGATGCCCCCTTAACATTACAAGACTATCATACTACTTATTAGAGGTATAAACGAGGAGGTAAGACTCGTCAGACTGTATGAGACCACAATGGACACTTCCTCGTAACATGATGCGTCTGAAAAAATATTATCGAGTAGATTGTCAAAGCGAATATTTTTATTTATAGATTTATCTATAGAACCGTATCTTATCCTATATGTAATTGAATTTCCATAAACTAATTGTCAAATATATTATATAAGTCTATAATTAATTATAACATCATTGACAACTATCCGGAACTTCTCAAACCTCTACGTCACAGAGTTGTCTCAAGACTACTTATCCAGTTCGACTGGAGCTCAGTTTTTTAATCCAATCCGTTTTATCAATTCTCCAACCCTAAATAATTTTAGTTATACATTTCTAATACGTTTGGGGTATTTATTTACAGTGAACGAGCTAACAGCGCTATCTTATAGGGTTATATCTCGGAATCGACCAGGTACATGGGTACCATATTACCCCCCCCCCCCAAAAAAAAAATACACCTGGGTACAGCGGTTGAGTGTCCGGTTGAGGCGTTGATAGGTCCTGAGTATCTTTTTTTAATAACGGGTGTAACCTATGTGAGATATCGTGGGTTGAAACCAACTTATCCACAAAAGTAGTTCCTTATGACACTCGATCGCGACTACAAGCGTATGCTTATGTTTTGTGTGATTGGATATGTGAGATACCACTTACAATACTAAACGCCGCCGAATTGAGTGCAGTAGATGGAGGGTATTATTAACTAACATGCTCTAACTCGGTTTAAAAAGATTCTTGAACGATTTTTATAAAGATGTTTCAGGTGTATTATCCATCATATTTATTAATATTTCTGTGTTTAATTATCATTTATTCTTTAACAGAGCCGTAATGTAATTAAATATTTTTAAATTATTTTTAAAATTGCTAATCTAAAGTCAGATTTTTATGTAATCAAATATAAATTTACTCTTGTAATCTATATCATATTTTGTATATTTTGACAAGTGCCATTCAAAGTGAATGTTTTAGATATGGAGTTTTTTCATTATAAGTTTAATTTGCTCTATTTTTTTTAAGTCTAATAATTATAAAAACTACTATAATTTGACGATTTCATCAAAAAAAATAATAATTTTATTGTTCTTCTTTGAATTGTACATTACAGGCCTGCTGCTCGAACTTGCGGCAATGAGAATTGAACTCCTTCCCATACTGGAAGATCTAGTCATTGTCCTAACAGATGTTATTAAGTCTTTTGAGACTTGAAGAATAGTGTTGTGTTTACAGCAAGCCTTAGTTCGAGTGGAAAAGTAGTTTATTGCAATCTTACTATGTACACACAGTGGTCTAGTCTTTCACAGTAATGATTCGCAAACCTTAACATGAAGAGATTAAAAAAAAAATTTCAATTAAATAATTATTATGATACAAATTATAGATCTGTCAAGTACTCTTAAAATTACTCAAAAGAAAAATATTTACAAGTGCAAAATTCAAAAAATAACCCAACTAAAATACACTAAAAAAATTAACCAACGCTCGACAAAGAACTATAGACTATCTAGGCTAAGGAACTTGTTCATTTAATGCCATTTTAACATGTCGTTTTGAATTATCATTTTGGATTTTGGTAAAAATATGTTAAGGCTTTGGTTAAATGATGCTTCTACCTTTTTTTTTTTATCGAAATGTATGTTTATTTGTCTTTAATAATTGTATTTTATTTTTTAATATATTTCAGATGTAAAATATTAATTAACGATTTTACAAAAGAAATATATATTATTTTATTTTAAATAACCCTTGTGCTATATTTTATTAAATAATAGTTGATTATTATGTCGAAAAACTCATCGCTACCTTAGTAAACCTAGTGATATATCAGCGTTAATTTAACCCTTCAGTTTAAAAAAGAAATTAAATCAGTAGATTTATAAGTTTTATAGAAATCAAAACATTACCAATTATGTGTAAAATTATATCAACAGAGCTAAGATAAAAGATTATGAGAACAATAAAATATCGATTGTCATTTCTTTGAGTCTATGATGTTTAAGAGCTTAAAATTACTGTTTTATTAACAATATCTCACCTCGGACTGTGAATTAGGCTTAAAACCTTGCACAGGAACCAAAAAACCCCCTGTCACCACCACTCAATATTAATATACTGAAAAAATGTGTAGAGTAATAGATATATGCAGATACTTATAATTGTTAATTAAAATCTGATTTTTATTTTTTTTTATGCATCGTGAATAATACTTTAAATTATTATAATTAATTCTATTTCAGTAAAGTAAAAATTTTATTACAGATTTAAGAAGGACAAGTGTATGATTTGACGGTCGTCTTCGGTCTGAAAAAACTCTTCCGCGTTGGTTTATCGCTTATGGAGTTCCTCAACGCAGTACAATAATAGTTGTAGACATGAATATATAATGAGTCGGAGATAATAGTCTTGAGATTGTCTGTGCAGGATTTCAACTCTTGTTGATAGAAGAGCATCGCCAAGAGCTGAAAACCATGTTGAGACAAAGAGGGGCCCAGGAATGCACAAAGCCTCTATTCATGGAGGCCCCAAAGACTTCTTGCTGTCCAGTTCTAAGCTGGCTTAAGCACTTCGGTGTAGACTTGAGAAGATCTGTGAGCCCCGTCCTGCACTGGTCTCCGGGATCATCACTTTCCCTGATGTGAATATAATTTCAATGATTTAAAGACCATGAAAATTGGTAATTGGACTATTACGACGTCAAAAAATGACCTTCGTATCGACATTTTGACTGACAAATTCAGATGATTCAAACTGGACTTGTTATGATTTTTAGAAACTCATATCCCTGGGGTAGGAAGCATGAAATTATGTGGTACAGACTTTGTTTACTCAGGCGGGTCCATATACAAGGAATAGGGTTCGTAAAGAAAAATTAACCTGCTCAGTCTTGCTTAGGTTGTGACAATATTAAGAACAGGATACTAATGACTCATTTTATGACTCAAAAGTTAAGGTTCTCATTTAATTTAGCATATTTCCATGTAGAACCGATTGACGGATATACTATTGACTCATATGAATTTTAATTACTTTTGCAGGAGCACATAGACCGGGTCCCTTGTATAAACGTTATGTTTTTGTTAGTATATTTTAACACACAGTTGGTAAAAATAGGGATAGGTAGTATCCTAGCCTAGTTAATTTTGGTGTAGGACAAGAGAACATTAATGGATACAGAATTTTGTAATTTTATATTCATAACAATCTAGTTATAACCTATAAGGTCTTTGGTCATAAAGTGTCTCATAAGTTAACATAGTATTCATGTGATGATAAGACAGCAAACCTTATTCATTATGTTATCGGAAATCAAAGACTGGCAGGATAAATACAAGATACTAGAGTATGTACAAATGCTGTTATTGATGTTAAAAGTAAAGATCACCATCTAGTAGTGTCAAGGGTTAATTTAAATCTAAAATATCGGTAGGGTAACTACCTCCCTGAAAGCTATGATGCTGGTTGACTCCATGATGGGACTTTGAGAGACAAGATCATTGAGCAGTTTAATACTGAACTTAAAATTTTAAAAATTTATAATGTTGAACAGGAGGATACTAATTGTAGAAAAATATGTTGTAAAGTTTCTGAAGGTGTTTTAGTTAAGAAATGTATAACTTAAGATAATAATACTAGTGAGAACTTTTTATTTTTAATAGAAATTATACAGGAAGGGTAAAAGAAGTATCTAAGTGATAGATCATATTAATACAAAAGGAATATTAAGAAAGGTGATAAATCATTAAAATATTAAATAAGAAGTTGTGAAGTGGAGTCACTAGATAAAATTGGCGAAGATCTGGAAGATGCAGTTAGACGTCATAATATTTAAACTTTTTACTGGCATGTTAATCACTTGAAAATGAGGATCCAATCCGAATTAGGCACAGTTAAAACAGACAGGGGGCCACAATTAATTAAAATTACATAACTAAAGTTTGTGTGTCCAAACTTTTGTATATTGCGATTGCCTTATTTTTGTTATGTTACAGTCTGTTTTTACCTTGAAGATTTGGTGTATAACTGTTTGTGTTATTTATTATTATAGTTAGTTTACCTTTTATTTCAAGTAATGAACTGATTAAAAAATAAGCATTGTAGCTTTGATTAGAGTGTGCAACATGATTTTCTTAACTTTATTTTATCTTTTGATTTGAATAATTCACTGAATAGTATTAAAATTATTTTTGAAAAAAGGGAAGTATCTAAATATTTTAGTAAAACTTTAATTAATAAAATTCATAAAAAAGTTGATGACATTGAGAGTGGTAATTATCGAGGCATTAGTCTGGTCTCTGTAGGTAGTAAATTACTGAGCAATATGATTCATTTTAGACTGAGAGATGCCGCAGACAAAGTTTTAAGAGAAGACGATTGCAGTTTTATAAAAGGTAGATGTTGGTTCGACCAAATTTTCACTCGGATGATAAGTATCGAGAAAATCCGGAGTTGTAAAACACCTTGGTTCCTCAGTTTTAAAGATTATGAGCAAGCTTTCGATCATTTTCATTGAAGAGATTTAGTAAAGGTTTTATCCTTGTCGGTTATCCCATAAAAATACATGAAATTGATTATTTAGCTGCATTAGACTTGTTCGGATAATGGATATCCGGAGGTTCTCAGATTTTGATGTATTAAATTCGGAGTTAATCATTTGGGTGGTATCTCCAAATTGTTAGTTGTTATGGTTAGTTATTGTTTATTGAGTAGAACGCTACATTCCCTGGGAAACCACTTAATAAACTGGGGAGGAATAGGTCTAATTTACTTGGAAGGTTCTAATTATTTAATCATTCTCGATGAAAGAGTGAGCAAAATTAATAACATTTGAGAGGCTTTGCGGGTTCATTGTGAGCGATTATGCTTTTACATCAATGTTAAGAGACTAAGTGATTAATAATATAAATAATTTAATTGTAACAGGTGTCGTTGGGTATTGAAAAGATTGACCAGGTGGGCAGCTTCACTTAACTGTTTATTATTAATGGAAAAAGATGGTGTGATCAGTGAAGACAAGGCTCAGGTATTTTTTTCACAGTTAAAAAAGTTTGGGTTGCTAGGAAGATAAGTAGTCGAATCAAAATTAAAATGGTAAAATCTACAGGGATGAAAATGTACAATGGTTGTCATGGGTGTCCAGAAAAGCGGATGAAGATGTGCTCAAGGATGTCCAGAGAACGTGCTGCATCAGCGGTCTGTTGACCCGGCTGATTAACCATATTTCAAACAATAGACGCTATGACCGAGATGGGTCAAGACCGGTGTCGCGGGATCTACTGAAAGAAAGGGTGAGGTAGCTAGTGCATGTTGTGCGTATCACGGATGACAGATTGAAGAATACTGTTAGCTTTTAAAATCTATGTACGGATAAGCGTACAGCAAGTAGGCCTCGTCTTGTAGGGGCAGACTTCAAAAAAAAAGAGTAACAGGGCCTGGGAACGTTGTGAACAAGTGTAAAAATAGAGGTGTTCAGGAGAGCGTGATTTAGTCGGCGAGTGATTAGCTATGTTTGTCTGTGGTAAATAGTTGATGATTCGATGTCTGAGTAGTAGTAGTAGTAGTATATTGGTGATAAAAATGATAAGTAGCTTGTATTATTTTTTTGATTGTTAATGCGTTTTATTTATATGGTTTGCGCTTTTTACATATTCCATTAGAATTTTTTTTTTGCGTTGACGGGGTTTTCGATTATTTAACTATATTTGTTTACTTGTTTATCTTACTTTAGTTCTTTTCTTTTTTTGAAAAGACTAGTTTTTGAGAAAAGTTTTTTGATAATTTTCTTTTATTTTTAAAATTTAAAGAGTCTTTTCTTGAATAAATAATGATACTCGTCTGAAATTACACATTAATCACATCCCTAAAAAAATTTAATAAACCCCGGGGCAGAACTGAAAACACGTTGCTATCTGCTCTGGTGAGTTTTATTCTCCCCCAATCAGGGGGGTATTATATTTCCAATATTATAAATGCAAATTCTATATCACGACTTATCTTTTGGACATTTCAGGACAAGATGAAGTGGTAGTATGGGTGAGAGGGTCGCTGAAATCTTATTACTTTGACTCTTAAAAAGAGCACTAGAGCGTCTGATTACCAATCCAATGAGCCCCCGAGGAAGTTTATATGACCACACTTTCTATATAAACCCTATATCGGCTGTGATAATTAAAAGGGCGACATACGCCATTTTTGTAACTTTTCAGGAGAGCCAAAACACGGAAAAATGTTTTTCCGTGGTGCATGTCTCTTTTTAGTCTTCAAAGTTTGTCCGGGTCCAAAAGTGGCGTATGTCTCTTATTTATCTTCGTAACGGTAAGAAATAGGGCAAGTCTGACTGCACCATACGATTTCTTGTGCTAAGTTTACCCATGACACATACATAAGTCATTTTCGATCAAAATGGCACATGTTGCCATTTTAATTATCACAGTTGTCGGATGTGAGGTAGGTCAAAAGTGGTGTATGTCTCATTTTTATCTTCTTAATGGTACCAGATCAGACAATTCTGACTGCACCATTCGATTCCCCGTGCTACGGTTACCACCTACACATACATACCTTATTTTTGACCAAAATGGCATATGTCGCCCTTTTAATTATTACAGCCGATATGTCCCCAGGGCACAACTTACAACCCTTGCCCTGAGGGCTGGGGTATTTTTTATCCTCAAAGATATAATTTCCAGACCTTTCTGATAGTCTGTCGCTCGATCTTGACAAAATGATGAAAGGCAAGTTCTGTGAACTTGATCGGCGTTTCAAATCCCTTGAGAAGTCCGTTTCCGGTATCGATCTAGCTACTAATGCTGTGAAAGCGTCAGTCAGTGAAATTAAAGGGACAATAGACAATCACAATGAGACCCTTGCACAAGAGTTGCTAGGTAACCAACTGATATTTTTCAGCCTCAAAGAAGATGTCACAACGAACACTGTTATCAAGGAGAACGTAGAAAACAAACTTACGGAACTATGTGAGCAGAAATTTCCGGGCAGTCCTTTAGATGACTCTGATACGGTCTCTGCCCGAATAATAGGACGCAAAGTGTCAAATCTGCCAAGACCGACTGTCATGACACATTTTCAAAACCTTAGAGTTCGGTCGCAGGTTTAGAACAATAGGAAGCAACTCAAAGGGTCTAGAATGTCTGTCAATGAATGCCTAACAAAAACTAAACGTGAGTTATTCGCATCAAAAACTGGATTTGGACTGAAAAATGTCTAAACCACTGATTGAAACGTTATGGTTAAAACCCACAAGTGACCGTAAAGTGTCAAATAAGGATGAGATTATCATTTTGAAAAAATATCCTGATACTTCGATCGGGGGTATTTAAAACTAAGAAAGTGTGTTGATAATAATATCCATGGGTGTAAGGTGTAATTAATTTGTAACATTGTTGCTTTTCTACCTTAGTGCTATCATTTCTTTTTCTACTTATACTTTTCTTTTTAATTTCTTTTTATCTTTATATTTCTTATCATGATTACGCTGTTAATGTTCTATTTATTTCTTATGACTCTTTTATATCTGTTATCTACGGACGGATTTACCAGACTCAAAAAAAGAGGGGGGGGGGGGAGATGAGGAACAGAAATTTTTTTCACGAGAGGGCTGCCCGTTTTTGGCGGTACAAGTCATCATCAGCTCACATCATCACGAAATACTACAAACACCGGGACACTCCTGTTATTATTATTTTCCTCCACTATCATTATTTAGTATATTTGATGAAAATAAAAAACATCGGTGATCTCGACGATGAATGATTTTTCACTCTTAACTGAATAAAAAATTATTAATAAATCGAATCCAAATAGTAAAGACTTATTTACCTATACATAGAATTATACCATATTCTAGATGGTTTCTTAATATAGATTAAAATAATAGCAAGCAAAGGCCTCAAAGAATAACAGTCTGAAATATCGTTAGCAAACCTGAATTTTTTTTATTATTTAACATTAGAAAATTGCCTAATAAACGTATTGTGTGTGCTAATAAAAGTACAACATGAAAAGAAAAATCTTTTTATATTATTATTAGTTTAATTCACTTGTAGAAAGTATTCATAATTACAGTAGCACGAATATGGTGTTATTTATTAATAATACAATATTAACAGTAATTTAAAACATTTATAACATTTCTTAAAATACTGTGTAACTTACTATTAATTGGAATCTAAAATCATTTTATGGTTAAATAATTTTCATGGGTAGTTATATATTATAATCTTATAAAAAGAAATTGAAAGATAACTAATCTTACATATATTTAAAAGCTAGTTATTTTGCCTTTTTTATCATCACCATATCTTTAAACTGTCAATTTCATTGTATATCTTTTGGAAGATATTGTATTATATAGCGTGAGGTGTTCGAAGTCCTGAAAAAGTTAGTAGTGTGTTAATGATCTTAATAGTTATTAATACTGAAGGATTGTAAACCTAGATTTCTGTAATTGATTCTAAAGTCTAATATTTTAGTCTAAATGAAGTAGTATTAAAAAACATTTGATGTAAATTATCGATCTAATTATAACATTATTGTAACTAGAGGAAATGAAATTCAAAGTAACACATTTTTTAAATAAAAGCGGCTCCACAAAGATTTTTATACTAAACAAAATGTACTTTATCTTTTGCCAACAATGTTCCTGACTAAACTATACTAACGAGTAGCCAATATATGTAGCTTGTTAAATAATGAAAACCAAAAACAGTGTCAGATAATAATGCTCTAAGACATATACGTTATGTTATTATGTCAATGATGTTAATTGTTAATTGCGTTAATAAACTAAACTCTCTCGATGTCGTAATACTTGATATGCCATGTTTTGTCCTAGAAGGAATAGTATTATCTCATTTTGTCAAAAATATACTTTTATTGATTAATGTTGATCTATGTATAAAAAAATTATTAAGATTATGGAAATTAAATATTGTACTATTAACACAGAAATATATCTATAAATCAATTAATGAATTTCAGAACTGAAACTTTGGATAATTTACTTAACCATTAACTGTGGATTAGTTTATACTACAGTACTGTACTAAGAAATTTATTCAATTATTTGATTCTATATAACTAACATGTAACAAAAGGACTAATGATTATCGTAAGCTAGAACGACGCAATCGTATGTTTTAGACTTAATATAGAGTCTCAATATATTTGCAGTTTTTTCGATTTGATAAACAAAATTCCGTCATCAAAAAATCACCTAACTGTACTAACAACAACCGCAGAACTAACAATATCGAAATATTCCATTGCTAGGATTACAATTTAAGGGTTAGTTGTATCTTGAATAATTGTATTCTATTTGTATTTTTTGTCTATATTTTCAATTTAAGCTAACCATCAATTATGTATGTAAATTTATGTAAGTTAAAGGTCAATATACTAGATTAAATTTTTTAATTTACTTATTAAAATAAATTAGGGGATTTTATATTGTATTCGACACTAATCAATAATAGGTACTCATTAATATGATATAGTTTTATTTGTATAACTCAATTAACTGATGCAAAAAATCGATTAATAGCCTTGTACCATTAAGGAGACAACAATGTTCTAATAATAGAGATTCATAAGTCTTCAAAATTTTTGGGGGAAAAGAATAAATATCCGGATGATTTAACCCTTTATTAAAAAACAGTTTGTTGTTTCAAAATGTCTTGCTCAATACTTGAGTTTATTATCCATTATACAAAATATAATATTTAGTTCGTTATAAAATTTCGATTAGTGGATATCAGATACTAAAAATATTATCGTAATAAAACCTAGAATAGCGGTGTGAAAAATTACAGTGAAGACTCATGTTGTTAATTGTTAGTGAGCTTTTTTATTAGAAATTTTAATATAAAAAATTTAAAATGGTAAATAACTATTTTCGTTAATTTTTTCATTGTCTTTAATATGACAAAAAAAAAGAATGGAAATTAATTCCATATTTCATTCCACCACGTTTAGATAACAGCTAATGGGTATTGTGGGGGGAAGTAACTTATTTTGACTCAATTCAGTTGACATGTTTATTATGTTTGACCCATCCTAATCTCAATTAAAAAAGAAATTAGATACCGAGATTAAACTAATCGTTATTTAAAAATTTCTAGACCTGGGAGTTAGAATTCAGAATTCTATTCTAGAACCAGAATACATATTCATTCATAACTTTACTTACAATTAGTGAAGGGTCTAAATCTTAGCTATGGTATAATTCTGTTATCTTAATATATTAATCATGTATACATAGAGATATATTAAAAAGCCAAAAGAGTATACGTATTATAATTAAGTGTAGTATTTTTTATTTAATATATAATTATATAAATAGTAAATTTGTCTAATTTTTTTCAAGAATGATAATAGTAATAATTTACTTCTGTTTGGCTCTAGTTATTCGTAATTAGTTGATCTTTCTTAATATTTTTTCGGAATATTTTAAGTCGAAGTCTATGTTCGGGATACATACATTATGTTATAATATTTAGAAAACTTTAAATAACTATTTTTTTTGATTTAAACAAAGTTTTAACATATGTTTATTACTCGACTTTGTTAATCAAATTGAATAGCTCTTATATGATATTTTTCTAAAAAAGTCTCGATCGGAGGTTCTGAGATCGAATATGTAATATTTTTCTGGTTATTCAGGTTAAGTTTTTTTCTTTTTACCTTAAATATCCTATATCTTAACTTTATAACATTAGTAGATAAGTATATTAAACTTAACAGAGTCTCGATAATGAGTAACTGAGTTTCTTAATTATTTTTATAGCTGTACTACGGATTTAAATTTGTTATATAATGGTATTAGACGGTAGTAGGTGTGTATTTTATGACAAACCGGAGTTCTTCGGGTTTTCCTATTTCTTACTCCGAATAAATACATAGGTAATATCGAATAAGTGTATGGTTTATATTACCTTGTACTGCATGGTAGCAACTAATAATTGAGATTTTATGTTTGGTAAAATTTTTTATGATTTGATATTGTAGATTTCATACTTAACTGTTATTTGAATTTTTAATTATCATAGTATTTATAAATAAGAAATAGAGTGCAGAAGATTACTTAATGAAAATAGTTTTAAAATGTTAACAATACATAAATACATATTTAGATTACGTCCTATTATTTATCGTCTAATTCTTTTTAATCACATCTAGTATAAATTTAATATTAATATTTTTAATAAGTTTAATAAAATAATTATTCATGTTATATATATCTATAAGAATAATTGTCAATCGTATGTTATATAAATACAGTCGAAAATTAATGTTGGGAGGGGGAAAAGATGTGCACTCAACTTTGAAAAATTGTTTGATGATTAATATATATAAAGTCAATATTAATTTATATATACACTAATAAAATTTTATTAGATTTGTTGTGTGTTGTTGATCATTCATTACGAAAGAAATGGTTTGTTGGTGAAATTTTTTGATATAAAATATGAAAAAAAAAAATTTTTTTTATTTTATATAAATAAAGTAAAATTTATTTTAATGTACAACTACAAAAATTTTATTATTGTTTAGGTTTGATTTATATAAAAAATTTGTTAAAGTAAGACGTTTATTTTGACAATTCTTTTAATACAATAATTAAATTTTTTTGATCTTTACTATAAATAAATTAAAATTTATTGATTTAATAAAATAAAGACTTATTATAATTTTTGTTTTTTTTTTACTTTAATAAACTTATAACTTAAGTTGTTACTATTTCAATTTTGATTCATACAATTTTAAACTAAAAACTTTTGGTTGATTACTATTATTAAAGTAAAGTTGATTTTATTTTATAAAATTTAAAATTTTAGAATATTTTTTTTTTTTTTTATAAAAAAATATTATAAAGTAATTTTTTTATTTGACAAATATGTTTCAAAAAAGTTGAAAAAAAAAATTTTTTTATGAGTACTCTTAATACATTTAAGTTTCTTTTATTTTTCCAAAAACAAAATATTATAAGCTAAACTACAAGTTTATCAACTCCAAGTTTTTCAACTCCAAGTTGAAAAAAAAAATGTTGGGATTATTTCGCGTAAGACATTACCATTTAGTTTCATTTGCCTTAAATTAATTGTTAGAATATTTTTGGTGGGTTGGCACAACAAAATTGCGAAAGTAATGGGGGGTGGCGGACAAGACGCGCACTCCCATTTAAAATTTGATTGATGAGGAATATCCGCCATTTTAGTTATATCCAAATCCATAAAACATATTGAATTGAGTGCACGTACCTAAAATAACAATAAAAGTACGACGTCTCTAAATTACTATTCAACGGTCATAGTAATAAGTTAGAAGACCAATATATCTTTATTAGACGAGCAAATCAAAGATTATTATTAATTTTAGAAGATCCAACCACTAATAAAATACATATTCTTAAAATCATTAAAAGTTTATATTTATATTAATTTTTTTTTGAGAATATTGCGAAAAAATTTTTTTTCATGAACAAGAATTGTAAACAAGATAGTCACAGTGTGTATAACCACCCGTAGGTGGGAAGTTAAAAATAATGTAGTATAGTAACAAAATCAAGACTAACAAAACGTGTCCTTGTTCCGGGATCTTAAAGGTATAAGTATTTTCCACATTCCTAAGATACATATGTGTCTCTTCTCTTTGACCTGCGTCTAAAGCAGATAAGCTTTTTGAATAATATACGGGTTAGTTAAATAATGGAAAAATAGTCCGAGTTAAATTAAGTTTTATTTGTAATTTAAATATTTTAAATATAACTATAATAATAATATTCTTTATAAAATTACAACTACTTATTGTTTAGGAGGTTTCTCTGTTTTTACTTTTTTGTACAGGGCCTTTTTTTTCAAATTTCGGTTGTTTTTGAATGTTTTGTATT
>NC_142809.1:35906173-36023108 GCF_049724085.1 Artemia sp. Qi Xiang Cuo
CAGATGGAAAATCAATATTCACCTTAGCCGACAATTTTACCGAATGCCAAATACGCTGGGAGGATGCACCCCAAGCCCCCGTAAGGACGCCCCTGACTGCAATCTGTTATAAATTATATGCACAATTTATATGCTTACGCATGGGCAGATCGTCGTTTCGTTTCCCGGGGTATCCTCATGCCATGACTCATTACATAATTCTGGCCACTAATAGTAGGCAAAGGCAGTAAATAAAATATGACCCCAGGTCATATACTTCCATGCGGATGCTAGAAAATTAAGAGAACAAAGAGTCAAGAGTGATAGGCTAGTAGTAAGCAGAGAAGGAACATATTTTTAAGCAGAGAAGGTTAAATCAAAATGCACTGTGTTAATGCTAATTCCCATGGGAATTAGCATTAACACAGTGAATTTTGATTTAACCTTAAGGCAACAATTAGCTTTTAAACATAATAGTTCCATCGGACGGTGGGCGTGGGAGGGGGAGTAATTGCCCTCCAATAACTTTCAAATTTTTAAAAGGGCATTGTCCCTTTCTATTTTCAATCGAATGAGCTCTTTTCAAAATCCCTAAGAGAAATCCTTTTATACAGTGTCCTACCAAAAAAAAAAAATAAATACATTGTACCCACATCGATATTTACTATGAAAATGTCAAGCCTTCCAATTAGTTTATAATCTTAAAATAACACCAGCCCTTTCAATTTCCAATCGAATGAGCACATGAGTTTCTACGACAACACTTTCTATAAGGACCTTATGTGCCCCCATTGCATAAATTATAACCCTTGCCCTGAGGGCTGTGTGGCTGCTGTCATCCTCAAAGACCTAACTTCTAGAACTCTAAAATCCGCTAAACAAAATGGCTATCTCAAAATTTTGATTGGGCATGTCTGGGGAAATGGTGGGCGTGAGAAGGGCGTTAGTTGTTCTCCAATGAATTTCAACTATTAAAAAAGGCACTAACCCTTTTAATTTCCAATGGAATAAACCCTTTTGAAAAATCACTTCTGACTATTAAAAAGGGGAGTAGCCCTTTATATTTCAAATCGAATGAGCCCTTTTTGAAGGATGCTGGGGTTGTTTAAATTGCACTGTCTTGGAAAAATTGTCCCTATTGTTTTTAAGTTGTGCTTGTTTGATATGGAAAGACAGTGTGGTCTTCGTCAATATGTGCGTATTGCTTATGGGGAGCAGTTGACCTACGAAATCTTTTATTTTATTAGTCTAGGTAAAAAACATGCAAATATTATTAATCAACAAAATTTTTTAGAATCCTGCAGAAACGAAAATCTTATTCCTAAGTCTTTGAGATATAAATTACATCTAAATACCCGGAAAGAAGGGCAATTTGCTCATACAATACAATTAAAAACCTTAGTCTATTTTATTAAGGACAAAAAGCAAAAAAGAAATATCATTTCCTCAGAAAGAAAATCTCTCGAAAATTTTCTGTTTGAAAACCTAACCACTGTTGCTTTTTCTCAGGTTGTTAGATTGGAAACTTCGATAAGAAACCGAATTTAGTCTCCAAGATTCACTCCTGGACCCGCTGTTGTTAACCTCTCTTCTAGAACATTTGAAACCCAGGAAATCGAAACACTGAAAAAAGGTCCAACATTCTCTGTTCTACCGAAACAAGTTCCCGTGGCAGACATAGTTTCCTCTTTAGAGTCCGCTTTGCATGAACACTGCCCATCTGTTTCTAACCCTGATGAAGTTAGGTCTTGTCTCATAAATACCCTTTATAATAGCCAAAAAAAAGGCTAAGTCTCCTACCACTTTCACACAAAAAAATTTGCACGACATAAAAATATTATCTAACCTCCGCAAAGACTTATCTATTATAATAACCAAAGCAGACAAAAGCAATTCACTTGTTGTAATGGATGCGACAGGCTATGACAACAAAATCGTTTCACTTTTAAAGGACACAAGTACATATAGACTGATCACTCATGATCCTACTGATCAATTTACTAATAATATTATAAATGAATTAAAGCAGCTAAAACAGAACGGTAAAATATCCCCACAAATATACAACAAATTTTACCCCCTTGGTAGTTTCTGTCCAAAATTTTATGGCTTGCCAAAATTGCATAAACAGGGTATTCCCTTGAGACCTATCGTAGCATGTACTAAGGCCCCCGCTTCCAATATTAGAAAATGGTTTTGCACAGCTTTCAAACCTCTACTGTATTCACAAAATTCCTGCGTTAGTAATTCAGCAGATTTAGTTTAAAAGCTTAATAAAACAAGCCTTTCAGAAAACACAATAGTTATCATTTTTGATATTATTACCATGTATAAGAATATAGATGTGGCTACTTCTGAGCAATTATTAAAAACAAAATAGAAGAAAATTATCACTTAATCGAAGACTCAGCGACAGGGCTTAATTGTGAAGTTTTATTTGATCTTGTTAAAATTTGTAATAAGTTTTCAATGTCTTTCAGTTTCGTCATTCTTTTTATCAGCAAATAAATGGATTATCAATGAGAGCAGCTTTATTCGGCCTACTGGCAAATATTTATTTCGAGAACCGTGCAAATTTGGCATTAAATTCTTATTTTTTTAAAACATGTCTATTTGGGTCGTTACATGGATGACGTAATTTCACTTTGGAATTATGGGGAAATTGAACTTCGGGGTTTCCTAGATCATCTTAATACTTTGATAGAAATTTGTAGTTTACCCTAGAAATTGAAATTGAAAATAAACTACCATTTTTGGATATGCTAATTATACGTAATACTAATAATTTGAATTTTACTATCTATAGGAAACCAACGCAAAACAATAGATATCTTCATTTTAATTCAAATCACCCCCCACAAGTTAAAAGAGCAGTTGTATTTTCTCTTATTGACCGAGCCCTGAACATTTGCTCCGATTCATACATAAAAGAAGAAATAAATTTTATCAGAGATATTCTTTTTGGCAACGGATACCCCATTCCTTTTGTCAATAATACGATTAACCGTAGAATAAAGAGACATTTTCGTAAAATCAACGATATTTCACAATGTGAGGCTCCGGAAAAACCTTCAAATATAATGTATCTTCCGTGCATCCCAAAAATCATATCGAAAACAAAAAATATTTGCACAAAAAATAATCTGCATTTAGTTTTCACTAATAATTTTAAAATCACAAATTTCTTAAACTCCGGTAAAGATAAAATCCCAGTTACTCGCCAAAGAGGGGTTTATCAAATACCCTGCTATTGTGGCAATTACTATGTTGGCAGAACTCATCAGAATCTAGAAAAACGGATACACCAGTATAAAGAAGACATAGACAAAGCGTTAATTGCTAATATTTCTAATAACTCTTTTGATTCTGCTTTAGCTAGCAATATATTTGATAATCCCAGCCACACACTACTTTTCGAAAAATCTTCTCTCATTAGTAGTGATTTGAGGATAAAACAGGTAGTTCGGGAATCAATCGAAATGAGGCTCAAAATAAATAAAAATATTTCCTTAAATAGGGACTTGGGAGAATATTCACTGAATTCTTTATACTCAAATTTAATCAAAAATGATCTAACAAAATATTTTATTAAACCAATTGACAATAGTATTGAACCCTTTACAAAAAGGCTTTTAAGACTAGCGGCTAAAAAAGCAAGATTAGCTTTGAGAACTTGCAGTTAATAATTTCATTTTATTTTGTTTGAATGAGTTCATCCTCTCTCATCAATTTATTTATCAATCCTGGTTGAACTTCGTTGAAGTAAGGATGCTGGGGCTGTTTTAAAAGTTTTTAAGAGCATTTTTAGTTTTAAACTTCGTATTTTAATGTAAGTTTTTGTATATATATATATATATATATATATATATATATATATATATATATTTAAATATATATATATATATATATTTTCTTTAACGTTTTGCTGAAGACGGCCCTTGGACATAGGGCCGAAATATTCACCGATTTAAATTGCACTGTCTTGGAAAAATTTTCCTTATTGTTTTTAAGTTGTGTTTGTTTGATATGGAAAGGCAGTGTGGTCTTCGTCAGTATTTCCATCCAATTTAATGGGTGTGAGAGGGGTGTTAGCTATCCTCCAGTCACTTTTGACTATTAAAACAGGGACTAAGCCTTTCTAATTTTCAATTGATTGAGCCCCTTTTGAGGTTTTACAACATCACTATCTATAAAAACCTTTTGTATCCCTAGACCATAAAAATATAGCCCTTACCGCGAGGGCTCTGAGGGGGTTATCATCCTCAAAGTCCTAATTTCTAAGAGTTTTAACTACATTCAACAATATTGCTATCTCAAAATTTTGATTGGACGTGTTTGGGGTAAAGGTCGGCATGAGAAGAGGGTTAGTAGCCCTTGGATCACTTTCGACTATTAAAAAGGGCACTAGGTCTTTGAATTTCCAAACGAATGAGCCATTTTAAAGTTTCTACGACAAAGCGTTCAATAAAAAACTTACAACCCTTACCCTGAGGGCTGTGACGGGAGTGGCATCCTCAAAAGATATAATTTCCGGACCTGTCTAATATACTGAACAAAATGGATGTCTCAAAATTTTGATTGATGTGTTTTGGGAAATGTTAGCTTGAGAGGAAGGTTACTTACCGTCCAGTCACTTTCGCTTATTAAAAAGGGCATTGGCCTTTTCAATTTCCAATCGAATTATTTTTTTTTTGAAGTTTCTATGACAACACTTTGTATAAAAAACAACTTATATGCCCCCCGGGCATAACTTACCAACCCCTGACCTGCGGGCTAGGGGGGGGGGTATCATCCTCAAACACCAAATTTCCAAAAGTTTAAACAACATTGAAAAAAAATTTTATCTCCAAATTTTGATTGGATGGGTTTGGGGAAAGGGTGGGCATGAGAGGGGGCTAGTTGCACTACAATGACTTATGACCATTTAAAAGGGCACTAGCCGTTTAAATTTCCAATCGAATGGTTTCTTTTCGAAGTTTCTACGACAACACTTTCTATAAAAAAATCATGCCACCGGGGCATAACTTACGAACACTGTCCTAAGGGCTGTGAGGGGAGTTTCATCCTCAATAACATAATTTATGGACTTTTTTACTGCGTCAAACAAAATGACTATCTGAAAAGTTTGACTGGATGTGTTTGGGGGAAACGGTGGGTTTGAGAGGGGTATTAGCTATCCTCCCATCACTTTCAACTATTTAAAAAGACATAAGCCCTTCCAATTACCAAACGATTGAGCCCATTTTTGAGGTTCCCACAACATTACTATCTACAAAAAAATTCATGTCCCCAGGGCATAGCTTACAGCCCTTACCCCTCGGGCACTGAGGGGGCTATCATTCTCAGTCCTAATTTTAAAACTTTTAACTACGTTGAACCAAATGGCTATCTAAAAATTTTTATTGGATGTGTTTGGGGGAATAATAGGCAAGCGGGGGCTAGTTGCCCTCCAATTACTCTTGACTCATAAAAAGTGTACTAGGCCTTTGAATTTCCAATCGAATGAGCGTTTTTAAAGTTTCTACAACAAAGTATTCAATAAAAACCTTATATGCCCCCCGGCCATAACTTAAAACCCTTACTCTGAGGGCTGTGAGGGGACTGTCATCCTCAAAGATATAATTTCCGGACCTTTCAACTACTTTGAACAAAATAGCTATCTCAATATTTTTATTGGATGTTTTTGGATAAATGGTGGCCGTGTAAGGTGTGTTAATTGCCCTCCAATCACTTTCCACTATTAAAAGTATAATTAATAATTCAGTTGGAAATAGAATAGGAATAGTAATGATCCTAAATCGGTTATTGAAAGTAATTATGTTTCGCTATTAAATGGTTCTGCCTCTTCTAAACAAGATGGTATTTTCTCTGTGCTTCACCTAAACATTGCTCCTCTTTTGATGAGCTGAAACGGATCGTCAGTGGTGGAACTCCGGATGTTATTGGATTATGTGAAACTTTCCTGAATTTAAAAAAGGATAAGCTTTTAGACATCCAAAGATTTAGGATGGATAGGATGAACCGGAAACAGCTAGCGAAACATGGCCTCACCCTGTATATTGCCGATCATCTTGTACATAATTTCCGAATTGATTTGAGGAGAAATGAGGAAGGAATCTTTGAATCCCTTTTTATGGAGATTAAGTCAGGGTGGAAGGATTTAGTTGTCGGTTTGGTTTACAGACTCCCTAGTGGATCTATTCCTTCTCTTATGAAAATTCTGGAAAAGGTTTTGGACTTAGTCCAAAAGCATCCTTGCGAACTAATCCTTATGGGAGATTTCAACCTTAACCTGCTGGATTAAAATTCTGCTTCGGCTGCAGATTTTTTGTCAATGATGCTTTCTGCGGGAACTCTACCTTCAGTTTGTATACCAACCCGAGTTACTGAGATGCATGCATCACTTATTGATAATATTTTTTTGTCACTAGATGTCTTAGATGATTCGGTGATGGTTAGTGATATTTCTGATCATTTCCCTGCTATTTCACGATATAGGACTGCTAATCGATCGCAGCGTAAAGCTTCGCCATCTAATCTCTCATTTTTCCGTTTTGGTGTCAGTGAGATCAGTCTACTTAAATCTCGTTTGACTGATCAGCCATGGGATAGTTTGGAATCCGAATCGGATTTTAACCGCTCTTTTGATTTCTTTTATGATTCAGTAAAAGAAGGTATCCTAGAAGTTTGCCACCGGAATCCAGCGCCTCATACCTCGAAAAGGATAGTACTGCTGAATCCGTGAATGACTCCAGGTCTCCATAAAAGCTGGAAAAGGAAAAATTATCTGTGGAAGCTATACAAGGCTTCATCATCTGCTTCTCATCATGAGCGGTTCAAGGCCTATAAGAGTATGTTTAATTATCTGTGTCGGAAGGCCAAATCTCAGTATTGTCACAGAAACTTTTCTGAGTGTGGGAATGATGTTAGGAAGACATGGAAAGTTATTAATTCTGCACTTAGACCGACTCCCCTTCCGCCTTTAGTTCCAACAACACTGATAGTCGATGGTAAAATTGTCCAAGGAGAAGAAAATGTTCAGCTAAAGCGTACGTCTTATTTTGCTAATATAGGAAAGACGACTGCTTCCTCTGGAGCAGTCGACTTCAACGAGGAGCTCTACAACTCCTCGTTGCGATTTCAGAGCCTATCTTGGACCCACATGTTTAAAGTCAATGTTCTTGAACCCTGTTTCTGAGTTTGAGGTAGCATGGATCGTAAATGCCCTTAAAGGTTTATCGTCTTCAGGGCCAGACAAAATTCCTACACGGGTTATCCGTGCCGTTCTGCCTGCTATTCTGTCACCATTGACTAAGGTTGTCAATCTGTCTTTCGAGAAAGGAATTTTCCCTGAATCACTCAAGCGAGCTAAGGTTATAGTGCTGTATAAAGGTGGCTCCCAGAGTGGTCCTGTTAATTATGGGCATCTTTCTCTTCTATCTGTTTTCAGCAAAAGTTTTTAGAAGGCTATCCAGGCTTCATAGTTTTCCGGATCTCAAAAATTTTTCCTTGATTTCAAGTTCGGATTCTGAGCGAATCGCTCTACAGAGCATGCTTGCGCATCTCTATTGAATTTCATTCATTTGGCAATAGATTTTGGTCTTATCCCGGCAGCTTTATTTTTGGATGTTCGTAAAGCTTTTGATTCTTTGACTCATCAGATTCTTCTTTGGAAACTATCACATATTGGTATAAGATCAAATGCTTTCTCTTGGTTTGAATCATATCTTTCTGGTAGATTATTTCAATTGACACACTTTTCAGGAGCCCTTCTGAAGTAGAATATGGCGTCCCCCAGGGACCTGTTCTTGGCTCCCGTTTTATTTCTGATTTACGTCAATGATGTGATTTCAGCAGTCAAGAACACCAGTCCTCTAGTATGCTACAATCTGTGTCATCCGGATGTTCCTTCGTGTCCCAATGCTACTTCTAATGAAGATTGCCTCGTTGCTTTTGCTGATGACACTCTTGGGACTCTAGGGAAGACGGAATTTGATATCAGGTCTAACCTGGTGGCAATATTCGAGAGAGTAGTTTCATGGTTTGAATGCGAATTACTTGGCCTTGAATGTTGCCAAGTCACATTTTCTTATCTTTTCTCTAATTGGTGTAGCTTTCCCTCAACTGACACAGCTTCAGGTGTCACAATGCTCCTTTTGTAGATCAAAGAATCGGTTGGTCCGGTTTTTTGGTATCCTGCTTGATGAGAACCTTTCGTTTAGACACCATATAGCCATGATTAGGGTTAAGGTCTCACGGAGTTTGGGTGTCATTCGAAAACTCAATCACACCTTTCCTGGATCTATTCTGACGCTTCTTTTTTTCTGCTTTGTCCAGTCATATGTCTATTATTGCCCCATAGTATGGATGTCTACTTTTCCTTCTACACTGCGGTCACGTTCTGTCAATTATAAAAAAGAAACGCGTAATGTTATTGACACCAAACCGTCTTAAACAAGACCCCGTCTAAAAATACACTATATATACATTATTTCTTGTGGGTCTTTTTTTTTTCATAAGCTTCATGGCAATCCTCCAAAATCTCTTCAAAAAACTCCTCAGTTTATTTCTGATTCAGCTCCATATAATCTTCGTTTGTCACATAATATCTGCATTCCTCCTACTCCCACTGTGCGGTCAGATTTCAATCCTCTCATCGCTTGTCATCAGGTTTGAAACTCCCTGCCTTCTTCAGTACAGAAATACCACTCGTTTGGGACTTTAAAGAGGATTCTCAAGGACCATGTTGTTAATAATCAAACACTTTTTTTTTTATGTGGAGTTGTTGTCCCCGGAGTGTTTAGTTTTGTTATACGGTGGTCTTCTCTACGATATTACTCCCAGGCCTCAGGTATGGTCTCTTTGATTTTATATGTTGTTTGGCGATTGATTTCTTTCTTATGGTTGTTTGGTTATATTTTATTTTTTTTCTAAGTCCCCCGGTCATCCCGGGCCTGGGTGCCTTTCGTGGGGGTTTATGTGTGTTTTTTTGGTTTTTTGTATTTTTTGTGTAAAAAAAAAAATAAGCACAAAAAAAAAAAAAAACTGAACCTTTTTGAAGTTTATAAGACAACGCTTTCAATAATTGTCTTATATAACCCAAGGGCATAACTTACAACCCTTTTAATAAGGACTGTGGGAGGGAGGGGGTTGTCATCCTCAAACACTTAATTTTCATAATTTTCAACTGCTTTGAAAAAAATGGCTATCTAAAATTTTTGATGGGTTGTGTTGGCGGAAAATCCGAGAGGGTTAGTTGCTCTCAAATCACTTTCTAATAATAAAAACTGCACTAGCCCTTTGAATTTCCAATCGAATGAACATTTTTTTTGAAGTTACTGTGACAAAACTTTCTTTAAAAGCTTTATATGCCCCCAGGGCATAACTTGGAACCCTTGTCTTAAGGGCTGTGGGCGAGTGTCTACCTCAAACACATAGTTTCTATCTGGGAATCAACATTGCTGAATAAAATGGCAATCTCAAAATTTCTTATTGGATGTATTTGGAGAAATGGTGGTTGTGGAAGGGGCGTTAGTTACCTTCCAATCACTTTCGACTATTAAAAAGGGCACTATCCAATTTCCAGTCGAATGAGACCTTCTCCAAGTTTCTACGACAACTCTTTCGATACGAAGTACGCTGGTCTAAAGGAAAAACAAACAAACAAATAAACACCTAAATAATACAATAATAAATACTAAGCATCGTTCTTTACTTAGGCAGTGCGATTTCGCTGTTTATGAGAGAACAAATTATATTCTGGCTTTTAGAAAGCATTGGGGTCTAGAACTAGACCCCGGCGCCGCGACGGCGGATCGAATGAACACCACCGACGAGAGGCCTGGTCGACCGCCGCCGAAGTGTCGTAACATCACTGCCACGTCACAAACACGCCACCGCCAGAAGAAGGGGCGGCGTTCGGTGAACTTTAAATTTATTTCGCGGCATTTCTTTATTGCGTCAACTGCAAAGTCGGAGTTTTTCCTTCTCGTGTAGTTTAGCATCTCGATTTTCCTGATTAGAAATCAAGCAGGACTTGGACTATCCCCGTATTTTCTGGTATTTCCTCGGAAATCTATTCGTCACCCCGAAAATAATATGGTTCCCCGAATCCCCAAAAATCCCGCAAGCACGGTCCCACCCCTAGCGGTTTATCACCAGTGACTTTTTCTACCAAATATTACTTAGCAAGTCATAATTCTACTCTCATAATACTAGTCTCTTATTCATTAATTTTTGTGTCTTTTGTTGCTTTGTATAAAAACCAGCCAGATGCAATATGCAATTGCAAATATTGCAATATGCAAAGTTCTTCATATGTTGACAAAAAAAAGTATCGTCTTCATCAGATGAGTTTAAATCGTTTCGAATACAGTTTCCCAGTAGCTATTTCTTATGTCATTCGTAGTCAAGAATTTTACTTTCAAGCTGAATAACATTATTGAACGCATTCACTACTCTACAGCTTCAGCCTTCAGTTGGATTTTGAAATTAACAGCCGACAGATTGTTTCTATAGCTGAATTGTAAGTTTACAGAATTTCTTTTTCGTTTGCTTTTCTTAGATGAGTTTTATTAATTTTTAATGCTCAATTTTGGAACGCCTTATATAAAAAAAAATCATATTTCTTAACACTTTTTACCCCCCCCCCCCAAAAAAAAACCAACTTTTAATTGAGACACACTTTAGATATATACTAAACAACGCACAATGGTGGGGGATTAAAGATTGAAACGGAAGTTACCCCAAAACTATGATTCGTAAATAAATTGTAAATTATTGCCTATACGGGGAGGATAGAGAGTTATCATTTTTAAATGATAGTACCTCATTTTTTTTTATTGAAAGCAGGGATATAATTCTGCTCGTTTGACTTTGACTCTCGTATTTATTTTAATTTCTGTTTGTTTTGGGTTTCATTTATTAATTCATACTGATTTGTGGTAGTTGTATGCTTGGTAGATTATTTTATTCTGTTTATTTTCTTTCTACCCATTTTTGCTTAAGGGAGCTCTTTGCTTTTCTTTGAAAAACATGTTTTGTAGAAAAAGTTTTCAAAATTAATCAAACGGTTCTGGTTGAACTGTAAGAAAGGAGCGACCCGGCTCAATGGTAACCGAACACTCTAAAAAACGGGTTTTTGATGCCAATAGATATATCAAAAGAATCAGATTTTAATGCTGATTTCAAATATAGAAGTTTAGTCTTATCTAAAGACTTATCTAATTTCATCAAGTTTAGTCTTATCTATCAAAAGTTGAGCGCCTGAAAAAATTTGGCTGATTTTAGAAAAAAGGGGAAAATACCCCCTAAAAGTTATAGAACCTTAATGAAAATCACACTATCACATTCAGCGTATAAGAGAACCCAACTATAGAAGTTTCAAGCACATATCTACAAAATTGTGGAATTTTGCATTTTTTGCCAGAAGAAAGATCACGGTTGTGTGTTTATTTGTTATGTTTTTTTCCCCCAGGGGCGATCGTATCGACCAAGTGGTCCTAGAATATCGTGGGAGGGCTCATCGGAACGGAAATTAGAAGTTCTATTGCCCATTTTAAGTGACCAAAAAATGGAGGGCCACTAGGCCCACTGCCACGCTAATTTTTTCTCCAAAGTCACTCGATCAAAATTTTGAGATAGCCATTTTTATCAGCATGGTTGAAAATATGATAAATAAGTCTTTTAGGATGACTTAATCCCCCGAAATCCCCGGGGGGACGGCTGAAAGTTATGAACTTTACTCATTGTTAATATACAGTATTGGTTATTGGGAAGCACACAAACGTTTTCAGGAAGGATTTTTTCTGGGAGCGGGGGGGGGCCGGGGGCTATACGGCAGGATCTTTCCGTGAAGGAAGTTTCATGGGGGAGTGGGTAATGCTTTGAAGGGGGTGCCAGATTTCACATCATTATTAAAGAAAAAGATCAGAAATTAAATAAACAAACAAGGATTTCAACTGAAAGTAAGGATCAGCATCAAAACTTAAAACGAACAGAAAATATTACCCCATAGTCAATACCTCGCTCTTTAAGCCAAATTTTTTTTAGTACGTTCATAAGAGCTATTTATTCTAATTAACGGCATTTGTGATTAAGTGGTCATTTTTAAAGAATTGGGATAAAATTGACTAGGGCGAACCCCCTAATATACGTATTAAAAATATATGAATATAGAAGTTCGTTACGTAAGTTACGTATATATTTATTACTAATAAAAATGTTCGTAAATAAAATTAAACAAGTTTCGAGAAAGCCTTTTAACCAAATAAAAGTAAAATTAATATGCAAATTTTTTTAATTATTCGTGTACAGTGAGCCAAAATCAAAACCTGCATTAATTCAAACGTTCAAAAATTAAATAAAAAACAAGCTTTTTTAACTAAAAGTAAGGAACGACGTTAAAACTTAAAGCGAACAGAAATTATCCCTTATGTAAAAAGGACTGTCCCCTCCTCAACGTCTCTCTCTTTACGCTAATGTTTTACTTTCTCACAACTCTATTTTTTTAAGCAATGAAAAACTTTAGGCTTAGCGTAAAGAGTGAGGCATTGAAGAGGGCATAGTCCCTTTCTTATACGGGATAATTTCTGTTCGTTTTAAGTTTTAACGTCGTTCCTTACTTTCAGTTAAAAAAAACATTTTTTTTGTTACAAATATAAAGCAGCGTAATTCAGCTAGGAGGGGCTGGAACCCTCCATGCCCCCACCCCTTTATGGGCGCATATAAGTGCAGGTAGGTGCTTCAAATACCATATCGAGACATACTTTAGTGTGTAGATCCATCCCTAAGAGTTTAATTTTTCCTACCCCTTTCCAAGACAGAAAAAGTAGCTAATCTAAAATTTTACCAAGATTAACAAGCTTTATTATTTGAAAAATAAAATGCGGTCTAGGCTTAGTTTGACTTACTATCTCCCTGAAAGATCGCCAGAAAGATCGTCGCCACTGCAAGAATAATTAGATAATAACACAGCCATATATATTCTGAGGTGTGCATGTTAATTTTGTCTCGTCAAATACCTTTTGATTACTGGCAAGAAATGAATTTGTTCATCCCCAAGTGATGAAATTAACTGACGTCACAATTGTTTTAGTCAAAGTGACTCATATAAATTGGAAGATACGATACGATACGACTAATACCGATATGATCAATTGTGCCACCACAATCATCATATTGTATAAATAAGAAAAGCAGTTACAAACAGAAATAGCCTATACATAAAAATAACTGCCTACCACATGTAATTGGCCAAGGTTTGTTTTCTTCTCATACATTTAGATTAGTTCCATAGAGTGAGCTTATTTGGATTTTTATTCCTCATTTATTGCTGGCTATGTTTACTAGTAGCCTACAGTTGTGACAGTGGGGTACTACTAACTATACAAGTGTATGTACTGCTTTGATGTGTTACCCCTCACCTTAGTAGTCTTGGTAGCCTCAGTATACTCGATTATTGATATAGAATATGCACACCTATTGGAAGTTTTGAAATTATAGCCAGTTTAGTAGCCTATTTACCAGTGTGATGCCCCCTCCACAAAGTAACAAATGTCAGAAACCAATTACTCCTGAAAAAGGTATTGATAAATGTGCTGTTGCTGGGTGTTTACTTGACAACAGTTCTTGTGCTATACAGTGTGATAAATGTGACCAATGGTTGTGTGCACAATGCCTATCAATGTCCTCCTCTGAATATGATATCTTTGTAAAAATGAATGACTGACTTGGTAGCACCTGGGTATGCCCCATGTGTAAATCTAGAGGTTTAGCCCAGCAAGATCTTCCCCAGCTGCTGAAGTCAGCTCTTAATGAGCATTGTAGTGAAATGAAAGCTATGTATGTTGGTTTTCAAAATGAAATTCACACCTCTCTTGAAGGTATTAATGCTAGAGTTCAGAGTCTAGAAAATATTATCTCATCTAAGGTGTCCATGGCCAATGTTGAGGAAATGGTCAATCATACCATTGACACTAAGCTGAAAACTGAAGTTCAAAAGATGGTGCCACAAGAAAATGACAGACTGAAAAGACGTATGAATTTAGTTACATATGGTGTTCCACCTCAAACCAATGACTTAGTGCAGTGACCAATTTGCAAAGGCTGACAAGGACTAAACCCAACTCATCCAATCGACCAGATCCATTACTGTTCTCAGTCAGTTTCTTTAAAACTATAATTGACATCCTAACACAGTCCAGCATTAAAAAAGGAGACATTCGTTTCTATGCTGATACCTCAAAAGAAGACCAGATACACAGAAAAGAATTAGTAGAAGAAATCAAGAAAAGAGCTGCTGCTGGGGAGCAAAATTTAGGAATTAAAAATGGCTGTATAGTGACAAAAACATGCTAAAATGGGTGGCCATTACCCCAAACAACAGAATGTCCCTTTAAAAACCTATTCCCTGCCTCTACATAGTATTAACAAGCAAAGTAATTTATCTGTTCTGTATACTAATGCAGATTGTTTATCTACAAAAATTGATGAATTTCATGCCCAAATATCAACCCGCAAACCCCATGTTATTGTTATTACAGAAGCACTACCCAAGAATTGTCAGCACCCAGCTATATTTTTCCAGAAAGTGCCTGATTATAATCTCATTATAAATAATAATCATAAGCGTGGAATTTTCATTTATGTTCATACCTCATTGAAGTATATTGAAGTTAATGACACAATTTCTTCAATTATAAGTGAATCCTTAGTAATTGATGTGAAATTACCTGGGTCTTCAATTGCTTTTAGAGTTGTAGCCATTTATCATAGTCCTAGTGTTTGTGAATTGTCTTCATTTAATAATAGAAAAATATTGCAGTATTTATCCACTGTCTCTTTATCTAGTTCTAAGTTTCTAGTAGTCGGTGACTTTAACCTACCTTCTATCGATTGGACATCAGGTACAACACAACTTTCTGATGAGTCATTTGAAAATCATTTCCTAGAAACTTTACAAGAACATTATTTGTATCAGCACATTCAAAACCCTACTCATTTGCGTGCCAATTCAACCCCTTCAGTTTTAGACCTTGTAATTACAAAATTGCCAGATGATGTTGCTAGTGTTGAGTTTTTGCCACCACTAGGAAAAAGTGGTCACTTGGTATTGGTGATATCACTAAATTGTGTGATAGGTTGTTATGAGATTCCAAATCATTCTCCAAAATATGATTATGATAGAGGAAATTACATTGCATTTTCAGATTATATTTCATCTCTTTCTATACAAGAGGAGTTACAGCAATGTAATGCTACTGTTGATGCATCCTTTGATTTTATTAAGCAGGCCCTTATACAAGGTAACGATCAATATGTACCAATATATATTAGTAGACAGTTTTTCCAAAATAGACAGATCCTTCCTTGGTATATTGTACAAATGCTCAAAGAAGAAGGGGATAGGTGGCGTGATCATTTAAGAATTAAAACCTTCGATTCTTGGCTAAATTATAAAAGAGCTAAAAATAGAGCAACTAAATTCTTTTGTTTAAATTGTCAAGAGGTGGAGACAAATGTTATAGCATCAGTTGGCAAAGCTGCCGAAAAAGATTTTGGAGATATGTGAGAAGGAATCAAGTTTCACAATCCCCATCATCCACTTCCTTTATAGATCCCAAAACTTTTTTACATATAGATGATGATTTTGTAAAATCACAATTTTTCAATAAGGAATTTGGTTCAGTTTTTGCTCAAACACACACCAAAACACACACTCAGTTTATTCCTCCAGATTTAACAAAAGAATTTGTTGATTCAGAGTTTACAGTCCAACAGGTTTATCTGACACTCCAAAATCTTGATCCAGGAAAGGCACCAGATATTGATGGATTTTCCAATGTGATGTTACATGAACTTGCATCAGTGCTTGCCGGGCCACTCACATATCTTTTTAATCTTTGTCTCTCATCTGGTAAATGTCCTTCAGCTTGGAAAAGAACTATCGTTAGGCCATTGTACAAGAATGGTTTAAAGTCCCATTTCAATAATTATAGACCAATTTCAAATACATCAATCTTTTCCCATATAATGGAGAAAATTGTGGTGAGTAGAATCTAAGCACATTTTGAGGAAAACAACTTATGGCATTCTGCTCAGCATGGTTTCCGTAAACAACGATCTTGTAACACGCAACTTCTTGAGGTGATTTGTGATTTTCAATTGATGGCTGATAATGGTATTTTGTTTGACTGTATTTATATTGACTTTTCCAAAGCATTTGAAAAAATTTCCATTCCACTTCTGATAAAAAAATGTCAACTATATGGTGTAAGCCCACAAACTAAAGCATGGATAACAGATTATCTTACAAATAGAACCCAAGAGGTTGCAGTAGGTGATGCCTTGTCATCACCTATTTCTGTCATAAGTGGAGTTCCACAAGGCAGTTGTCTTGGGCCATTACTCTTCTGCCTTTATATCAATGATTTATCCGGTGTTGTTAGGACTTCAACCATAAAAATGTTTACAGATTATGTAAAAATCTACAGGCCAGTCATGAGTGAACAAGAGATTTCTTTACTTCAAGAGGATTTGGTTACTTTTGGCCAGTGGTGTACTGCAAACTCTATGTTCATTAACAAAACCAAGTGCAATGCTGTGCACTATTTGCGTAGACTCCCTCAGCATTACCATTACTTTGTTGTTGGTAAATTAATTTCAAGTTTAGAATATGTTTGTGACCTTGGGATTTGTTTTGATTCAAGTCTCAAATTTAATAAACATGTATCAGACATCACCCATACGGCTAATTACCAATTATTACGTCTAAGGCGTACTTTTTCTAAGTTTAATCTTCATTCACTGAATTTACTTTATGTATCCACTGTACGTCCAGTACTTGAGTATTGCTCATCAGTATGGTATCCCCTTAATAAGAGAGATAGAGAGAGGGTTGAGAGAGTGCAACGTAGGGCCACCAAACTCATACCATGCCTGAGTCATCTACCTTACCACCAGAGAATGCAAAGACTACAGTTGCCTTCTCTCCAGTTCAGATGTGATAGAGCCGACGTAATAAATACATTTCGCATTTGTTAGGAATATTGATAATATCACCCCAACTCACTTTTTCACTTTTACAGAATACAGTAGTACCTGTCAACACCAACACAAAATTTATCCACCATGTTCACAGAAAAGATTAGGCCAAAACTCTTTGTCTAGCCGAGTGTGGAAGACTTGGAATTCACTTCCATCAGAAATTGTTGCAAGTACCACAGTCCAGTCTTTCAAAAGTAGTTTAGCCTCTACAGATTTCTATGCTAGGTTCTATCACAATCCATTTTGAGATTATTTTTTATTTTTGTATTACCTGATTTGTGAAAGTGTGACAGTTATTTTGTAGGCTTACTTTTTCGTAGGTTTCAATTATTAACAGATATGTTTCAGTTAAGTTGGTATGTTATTGTATGTTTCAGTAATATTGTTTTTCCAATGTTTTTGTTATCTCATTGACATTGTTATAGACTTTTTTATAATTGTTTTGTGTGACAAGCTTGTTAAAGCTTACCGTATCTTGGTATTAATAAATAAATAAATAAATAATTCAAGGCTGATTTTAAAAAGCCGAGTCATACCTTAAAGTGAAACGTACTAGGTCAATTGGTGTACATAAAAGGTAGGGTGGAATGTCATGGGCGTCACTAATGATTGCTTTAGGATAAAGGAGGGACAGCAATTCAGCTACAGAGAAAGGCCTATTATTTTATTTCTGACCGAAATAATAGATACCATTAATGGGTGTATGCATCTTGTTCTCTAGTTTGCAGTCAATTACGTGATGAAGGATGGGGTGCTGAAGCTATATTGGCAGTTTATAAAACTTTACATGTCCAGCAAGTTCTATCATACCTATTAAATCTTTATTATAAAAATCCTTGATCATCAATAAACTTCAGCATTAATCTTCTTGGATTAGAGCTAAATCTTTCCAACTTCTACCTTTTTTCAACTGATTTTTTAACCATATCTAGTGTAAATTGGAATTTCTAGGGGATGGGCAGCTTCCCCCCTTTCATACACCCGTGGAATAGAATAGTCTCCTGAAAATGCTATTATTCACTTTCTTTTGTAAAGTGCACAGACATTTTTTTTTCTAATCTTAATACCTTTTTCTCGAAAATGCAACCTCAAATATGAGTTGGTTATATAGGGTAATGAAATATTGATTGTCTGCTTTTTAGACAATGAATATTTTTCTGTTCTTAAAAGCTATTCAACTATTCATACTTAATTTCACAACTGTGGATCATATATAAACTTATTCTGCTTGATATAAATTGTGATGTTATATTATACTTTAATTCAAATATACCAGATACATTTGCTAAGTGATTAGAAATGTATGCAAGAATAACATTGCTGTTATCAAGATAGGAGATAAGGTTAGTGGATTGTTTCTAACTCAATCAGGAGTGAAGCAGGGAACCGTTCTAACTCCATTTGTATTAATCATGTTGAAGGAATTCTTCCTAAAGAGATTAATAATGGGTAGAAGCTAATATGATTGAAATGCTTAGTACAAAATTTCGATTTCTTTTGATAGGAGAAAAAACAAAACAAAAAATCACCAAAACAAAATTAAAAAAAAACTATTAAAAAAACAAAAAAATATATAGTGATCTAAAGTCACTGGATTCGTCCCAAGAAATAGACAAAAAATATGGCTTAATGATCAAAAATGACATAAACGATATTAATCGAGCATTTATTAATTTTTTTCCGTAGGCATTTTCACTAATTACATGCTTAAAAAAGCTGTCATATATTTTTTTAATATTTGAATGCTATCTCCAAAAAAACTTGATCATAAAATAAGTAGCTTTTTATTTTTATCAGACATTTATAAAAGAGTTGTGCATTGAATATCCATTTCAAATCCTTATCCATTTCTTATATATCAATTCTTTAATTTAGGGAGCTATTACTGGCCTTGGACGTGGGATCGTTGGTACAGTTGCAAAACCAACAATTGGAATGCTAGATCTGGCCGCTGGAACGGCTGCAGCTATTAGGAATTCTAGTCGAAGGTCAGTTCCTCCCCTAACTTATATATATATATATATATATATATATATATATATATATATATATATATATATATATATATATATATATATATATATATATATATATAATATATATATATTCTTTTTTAATAGTTCTATTTTAGTTCCTGAATCAAATGGCTGGTTCAACATTGTTCTGACGATTATAAATATCAAATTTGACCTTTTATTACTTAATTTTTTTGTTTATCAAATTGTATTGTATTGCGTGTATATTAGCCAAGAATACTGTGCTTTAAACTTTTTTTTATTGTAATTACCTATTACTTGATAAATTATAGGAAACGACTTATAGCCACTTAGTTCATAGGCTCGAATGAAATAGGGTCTTTGAAATTGTGGGGATCGGCGGTTCCCCTGTACCTGAGTTTTTCTGGGATTTTCTGATTTTACCGTAGAGAAAATTCGTTCTCCGATTTATCCCCGAAAATTAACGTTAATAAAATTGAATAATTTGTTTTTTGTGTTACCATTAGTGTATTTACGAACTAATTAACACATAAAATTAAAGTTTAGGGTGGCTTTGGAATAATGACATCTGATAAACAATAAAACTCATATTCGTAGATTGAAAATACAGAAATCGACGCAATTACGTACAAAATTGGAAGTACTATATAGGAACTATTAATGAATATGTAATAATTGAAACAGAAATATTTTTCTTTTTTAAATCATCAGTACTTAGACTATACATATTTTACTGCGCTCTCGCTTTATCGGTTTCGTTTATTCAACAAAAAAGTTTTGTTTTATATCAAACAGTTCGTGGGAACGAACCGTTAGTAACGAGTGACTCGGCCCAAGGGTAACTGAAACTCTAAAAAACGAAATCTTTATAACAACTAATTAATTAAAGTCTTGGCTTTTTAAGCTGACTCCAAATATATAAAGCTCGTTAAGTTTAATGTTATCCATCGAAAGCGTGTATGGAGCCAGAGGAAATTTGCCCGATTTTTTTAAAGGTGGAAGCACCCCCAAAAAGTCGGGGTGATCTGAATGAAAATCATGTCACTATATTCCGCATACTAGGAAACCTTTCTGTAGAGGTTTCAAGCTCCTATCTACAAAAATATAGAATTTTGTATTTTTTTGCCTGACTTTTCAAGTTTTGTAAAGTTTTATAGTCCTGTAATGATTTACAGTTCTGTAAAGTTTTTTTTTGTACTAATGTTGTCTAATATTACCAAGCAAAATCATAGAGCTAAGTCTAGCCTATACACCTGCCTATTTTTCTTTTTTTTTTTGAATATAACGTATTTTAGACATTTTCTTAAAAAAATTATAAAAAATAAAATTTAGAATATGGATAAATACTTTTATTATAAAGTGAGAATAAAAATCACAAAGTTTGCTGGTTATTTCGATCAAATATACAGTGAACGTCATTCTGGTGATGACGGTCACTGTCCATGTGACCGAAATATCCAGTATATTTTGTGATAGCTATTGCCGCTGTCTAATCAATTGATTTATCCCTATTCGAACTTTTATTTATCGCCAAGGCAAGCCAGTGTGGTCTTCGAAATTATCTAAAAAATTATCATAAATAACAACGAAAGAAAGTACATTACTTATGACAAGGGGGGTCGAACTTCGGTCACTGTTGCTGCTGGGCGTGGCTTTATCCATTCCGCTGTCACAAGTTAATTATTTTGGATATTTAGATAATACACGAAATGGATACGGAAGAGAAGCAGTTCATCTTGAGAAAAATGGAGTGATAAAATAGCTGTATAGGGTAGGGAACTGTAAGTTGTCAATTCAGAGTTCTTGGAAACGACAATCTCAATGGTGTATCTTACATTTTAAATTGACGTAGTTTTCGAGAGCTTTCGTGCTCTTTGTTTGAAATTCTCCAAAATTTGCCCGCCTTGTGGTTTGACATACTTCTTCACAACGTTCTGCTACTACTTGATCTGGGCTCCCATTTTTTTTTTCATGAGGAAGAAGGCACTGTAGTAAGGACTTGGTGTATTAGGGTTCCTCTGGGTGTCGTATACTCGTATTACACGGCCAAACCACTTCAGACGTCTTTTCTTTATTATATTTGACACAATAAGTGTTGTGAAGTGTATTTTATGGTATTTGGGTGTTTTAGTCGTAGATGCCTTTATTCTCCCTTTATAGGGGAGATAAACTCTGGCCCTAAGGTAATTAAACTTTGGTAGCGTGCCTTAGGCTATGACCGAACTAATGAGGCGTACCGACTGGGTATGTTCGAAGGGCTAAAGGTAGATCGTAGAGAGGTTGTCTAAAATACAATACTTTTATTCAATTTACATATAATAATTACAGATATAGATATTCTACTGGGACTGGCTGTCCCAAGTAGACCACAAGTCCCAGAAACTACAATAATATATAATAAGATACAGACACTTAAAATGATCCGACTAGATCCCAAGGCATTTCTAACGAGAAAATAAACGGGCAGAGATTCGCCCTGCAAGTCAAAAAGTCTCTCTTCAGTCTCAAAAATCTGGGTATATATATGAAAAACTAACCACGTCCTTTCGGTACATTGACGCATTTAGCCAGGAAATTGGTTATTGAGCAAGTTCCCTCCAAGCTTACACATTCCACGATTTGTATCTTTATCTTAAAAAGTGGTATTTTGAAACTTTGTTTTTGCGTCTTAACATATTTTTACTCAATTAATAATTAACTAAATTAAAAAGCTTTACCACATAAGTTTAGTCTGCATATGTTCTTGAGCTCGTGGTTGCTGGTCCGTTATGACTGTCTGATGTAGCAAATAGCTCCTTGGCATTTCCGGTCTTGATCGTCTAGTTTTCGTTCTTCCTCTGCCTTTAGTTACCAGGTCTCATATCAGCATAAATGTATAGAGTGTGCGCATGTCGAGTTTTGTTTTGTGCTCAATTTCTCTTTTAAACCAAAGGGTTTTGCGCAGTTGCCCGAAAGCACACCAGGATTTGCTGAACTGAGCTTGGACCAAGCATTCGATGTTTCCCCCTTAGCATCCATAAGTGCTCCCAGATATTTGACGTCTTTGACTCTGTCAATAAATACCCTATTTAAATGTATAAAAGAGTTTTTAAGGTGTGGCGACATTTCTTGTTGTATCGTCGGAATTCGGTTCACCGATGGTTCCCCAGGCCTTTGATTGTTTACAGAGATCGTTGCCCATGTCTGGATATTCCGCCTTTTCTGAGTTGTCTTGCTATAGAAGATCCTCCCACGATGGTTTTCTGCTTCACTATGCAATTTAACCCAATGCTGGGAGAAGGTTTATAACTCACGGTACACGCCGATATGCAGGTGGGCATGCATTGAGTGTACATACCAAGAGCCTTCCTCCTCCTCCGCCTGTATTTAATTCTTCCGGTAAAGGGTGTCTCAGTTTCAAGGGCATTTTCCAGGTGGGTTCATCGGTTTGAACCCCCCCCCCCCCCCGAAATGTTTGTCTGACTCGTAAAAACGCAACAAAACACGGATATCAACAAATTTTGTATGCATTTTTTTAGTTTTTTTGTGTCCCTCCCCCCCCCGAATATTTTTTTTGGGGTAAAGCCCTCTCCGAAAAAAAATCCTGGTTACGGCCTAGCTAGGTTCTATTATGGACCCACATGGACTAGGCTTCGCTTTGGTCTCCATTTATTTCTCAAAGCAAGTACTGTACAGATTTGTAGGAAGAACCTATCTGCCACCTAGGGACGTGCTAGGTGGCCTGGGGAAGACCCCTATTGAGAAGGTGACTCAGCAGGTGGTCACTTTCTTGTGACCGAATTTTATGAAGGTGACGTCTTGTAATGTTACTACGACCTCATTAATACAGATTAATACTTCAAATCTAGTACATATAAAAAAGGAAACATTCACAAGCTCGGTGTTTTTTTCTTAAATTTTAATTTTTAAATTGTTAATTATGCTGCTCAAATAAAAAAAAAAAAAAAAAAAGTACGGTAACTATAGTTTAAATTTTGATATTTAAAAAATTTCATTTTTTAAATTAAATATGATTAGTGCCATTTTTATTTTACTCTATTTATTTACTGAAGGATTTTTTATTATTAGAAAATACTGTGAATAAAATAGATAGATGTATGTGAATAAAATGTATTAATGGGTCAGGGTGTGCAGGATCATACTGCGATATGTAATTTTGAAGTGTCTGTACGTGATTAAGTAGATGTTTTTGGTGTCAGTATATGGTTTTGCCATTTTTCAGTATGTTTAGTTATTTCCCTGTTATGTTTAGCCACGCAACCTCGTAGGCTACCTTTTTTTAATAATTCCGTTTGCCTCTATTACTTAAAGGCATTACCTAAAATTAGCATTGAGTTATATACAGTAATTGGTTTAACTGAGATCATTTACTTACGTCTTTTTTGCTTCGGTAAGCTCTGATTATATAAAACGAAAAGAAAGTAATTTTTTAGGTAGTAGACAAAAAATAAAAATTTGTTTTAGGAAAGACTTTCGCTAAGCCGTCTGCAATGGAAGACTAAGAATTTTAAAAATTTGGCTAAAAAAAAATAAAAAATAAAAAATAAACTAAAGCGAAATTAAAAATAAAAGTTCTTTGAATTTTTGGCTAGGAACTGCTTAATTAACACTGAAAGAAATAGATAGTTTGATACTTTATATGAAATATCACTTCTAAAGTAATTTTTACCCTGCAGTGATAGCCAATGTAATCCAAAGGCTAAACGGACTCAGAGACTATTACAGGGTCCCGAGGGCTTACTACCAATATACAATGCTAGTGAAGCCGAGAGTCAACAGATCCTCTATGAAGTTAACCATGGTGACTTTAGCGAAACGTGAGATTTCTTTTTCTTTCTGTTTATATTAAGAGTTGGTATTTCTTTTAAGACTATTTTCTTAGCTTCCGAATATCACTGTAAATATGTCTGAATATAGGAAGTATTGGAAAAAAATTTATTCTGCTAGTACTTTCCCGCAAGGATTGTGTGGAATAACACGTTAAAGTGTAAACGAAACTGCTACTGCTACTACTACTAACAACTCACCGCGGCACCAAGCCGCCTGAGGCCAACACAGCTACGCACGCTCCTCCACCCCAATCTATTCAAAGCCTCCCTTTTTACACCCGCCCACGAAGTTTCCATTCCCTTTAAATCTTTCTTTATGACGTCCTCCCACCCCTGACGAGGACGACCTGCTTTCCTTTTAGCCCTAGATGGTTGGCCGAAAAGAAATATCTTCGGAAATCTGTCATCCTTCATCCGCACAACGTGCCCTAGCCACCTCAACCTTTCTTTCGTTATAGCCCTAGAGAGCAGTATTGAACCACATTTTTCGTATAGCCTATTGTTTGAAATACGGTCAGTCAGCCAGGTACCCAGAACAATCCTTAAGCAATTTCTCTGGAAAACATCCAGCAAATCATCATCCGCTTTTCGGAGCGTCCATGCTTCAGAGCCATATCTGACCACTGTCATCACTGTAGCTTCTAATATTCTAATCTTGGTTTGTAGACCTATCTTCCTGTTCTTCCAAACTTTTTTTTAACTGTAAAAAAACACCCTGAACCTTGGCTATTCTACTTTCAACATCTTCACTGCTCACACCATCTTTACTAATAATACTACCAAGGTAAGTGAAGCTGCCCACCAGATCGATTTTTTCATCACTCAACGTCACCTTTTCATCTTCACTTATTCCTAGCCTTAGTGACTTAGTCTTCTCAAGATTAATATTCAAGCCTATTTTTGAAACCTGAACTCTCAAAACCTCTAAAAATTCATTCGTTTTGGTAACACTTTCATCTAGGATGCATAAATCATCAGCATAATCTTAGTCCAGGAGACTTTTTCCTCTCCATTTGATTCCGTGGTCTCCCATTGCCTTTCCTGTGCTCCTTAAGACAAAGTCCATCAAAATAATCCATATAAAGGGGGATAGAACACAACCCTGCTTAAATCCTGATTTAATACAAAACCAGCTGCTAACTTCATTTCCTACCTTAACCGCAGCAGTTTTATTCTTGTACATAACACTAATCACTTTAATGTATTTGTCTAGTATACCATACAAGGATAAAACCTTTACTAAAGCTCTTGTATCAACAGAATCGAACGCTTGCTCATAATCTACAAAACTGAGGACCAAAGGTGTTTGAAAACTCGGGCATTTGTCAATTATTAGCCTAAGAGTGAAAATTTTGTCGACACATCCTCTACCTTTTCTAAAACCGCACTGTTCTTCTCTTAAAACTTTGTCTGCGGCATCTCACAGTCTAAAAAGTATCATATTACTAAGTAATTTACTACCTACAGAGACCAGACTAATGCCTCGATAATTACCACACTGACTTTTATCATCTTTCTTATAAAGTGGCTTAATTAAGGTTCTCCTGAAATCATTAGGTACTTCCCCTTTTTCAAAAATCATATTCATAATCTTCAGTAACTTATTTCTAACCACAGAGCCACCATATTTACCACCCTATCATTACCTGGAGCCTTATTATTTTTTAATCATTTTAGTGCTGTCGCTAATTCCTCCTCACAAAACAAATCTTCCTTCACATCCGAGGTATCACAAACTTTTTCATTTTCCTCTATATCTTCCTGTAACTATCTTGGTTAAGCAAATTCTCAAAATGTTCGGCCCATCTCTCTTTAGTTTTTTCCTTATCGCTAATTGCGGCCCCATTCCTATCTTTAACTGGGTCAAGTCTGGCTTAGCTACTCCCTCTCAATTTGTTAACATGACAGTACAATATTTGACTATTATGCCGTCTAGCTACATCTTCCAGACCCTCGGCAATTTTATCCATGGCCTCCACTTCACACCTCCTTAGTTCATATTTTAATGCTTTTTCCACTTTCTTTACATTCCTTTTGTTTTCATATGATCTATCACTCAGAGAATTCTTGTACAAGTCATTTCTCCTTTCTGTTAAATATAAAGCTTTTTCACTAATATTCTTAGCTGCAGTTCTAGCTTTCTTCCCTAAGACACCTTCAGTGACTTCACAAATATTTTTCTAAAATTATTCCAACCATATTCCACATTATCAAATTTTAAACTCTCAAGTTTAGTATTCAACTGTTCCTGGAAAGTTTCTCTCAAATTTTCATCCTGGAGTCTACCAACATCATAACTTCCCGGGAGGTAGCTACCCTTCCGATATTTCGGCTTTAAATTAACCCTTGACACTACTAGATGGTGATCTTTACTTTTAACATTAATAACGGCATTCCTGTATACCCTATTATCTTGTATTGATCCTGCTAGACTTCGGTTTACTATAACGTAATCAATAAGGTTTGCTGTCTTACCATCACTTGAATACAATGCTAACTTATGAGCCATTTTATGACCAAACTCAGCATTTGTTATAACTAGATTGTTATACCTGCAAAATCACAAGAGTCTGTATCCATTACTGTTTTCTTTTCCTACACCAAATTTACTTAGGCTAGGATACCATCTATCCCTATTTCTACCAACCTGGGCGTTATAATCTCCCAGCAATAACATCATATTTCTACCTTCGACCTTGTCTATTTGCTCCTGTAACTGTAAGTAGAATTCATCTGAGTCACTAGTATCTCCGTCAGTCAGGGGCGTATACTACTATAACTGATACCCTGAACTTTCTAGTCATAAAATGAGTAATTAGTATTCTATTATTAATACCTTCCCAGCCTAAAAAAGACCGAGCAGCTTCCTTATTCATCATGAGCCCTACTCCCTGTCTGTGTACCCCATCCTTCCTGCCTGAGTAAACAAATTCTATATCACCTAATTTCATGCTTCCTACCCCTGGGATATGATTTTCTGAAACTCCTAATAAATCCAGTTCGAATTGTCTGAATTCGTCAGTCAAAATGTCGATACGATAGTCATTTTTTAACGTCGTAACATTCCAAGTTCCAATTTTCATGTTCTCTAAATCATTGAAATTATTGTCGCCTCAGTAAAAGCAATGATCCCGGATACCAGTGCAGGACGGGGATCACATATCTTCTCAGGTTTACACCGAAGTGCTTAAGCCGGCTTAGAACCAAACAGCAAGAAGTCCCTGGGACCACCATGGACGGAGGATTTGTACAATCCTGGGCCCATCTTGGTCCAAACATGGTTTTCAGCACAAGGCGATGCTCTTCTATCAACAAGATTCGAAATCCTGCACAGACAATCTCAAGCCTATTACCTCCGACTCATTATATGTTCATGCCTACAAATATTATGCTACTACTGGGAAGCAGCCCATAATAGATAAATTAGCAAGGAAGAGGTTTTTCAGCCCGAAAACCCCTGTCAAAACATACAAAGCCCAGAAGAATTGTCCATTAGTCAGAATCCCGTGCAAATGCTGTGTCGTTTACTAGGCTATACTTTTCTCGATGAGCGCCACTCCTACAGTGGGAATAGAGTTGACGGTAAGGTCCCCAGTCTTGCAGGTACCCCGAAAGGGTCGAGGCAGCCCTTTGCAGAGGCTGTTGTCCATAGATCTGGACCTTACACCCTGCCGCCGTTGTCCTCCTATAGAGGATCCTCCCGTGATGGTGTTCTGCATCACCATGCAATTTAACCCATTACTGTGAGAAGGTTTGTAACTCATGGGACTTGTGGACAAACCTGTGGACCCTTTTGAGTGTAAACGAAACTCTAACAGCAATTATTATTATATAGCTAGTATGGTTCTTTAGTGGTAAACAGGTATAATAGTGAGCTAGGTATAATCGGCGTCAATTCTCGGAAATTGGATGTGGGGCTAAATTATCCCTATCATAATATAGAAGGGGTTGTTTTGTTGCCTTTTTTCAATTAAAATAAAAAAATAGGCATTTACAAAAAAAAACACCAAAAATGTTTTATTTTTTATCTGTGGAAGGGAATCTTGGATGGGGGCGAATATCCACCCCCTAGTGACGAAATCGCTAGTGAAAACGCTGGTTTGTAATGGTTTCTAATAATTTCTAAAATGAGTTATGTTTTCAATTTCAGTACGTTTTAATACTACTCTTGCCAAACATCAAATTTTGGTTTGGGCATCTTGATTCTCATATTTGAAAACCTTGTCAGGGAAATAAATTTTGTTTTGTTATTGTTAATATCATAATATGACATACTTTATTAATTTTACTTTATATTTGTATATTTTTCATTGAAAAGCAGCTTTAACTAGCGAAATATCTTTAAATGGGACCAGTGACCAAATGAACCAAACTATGCCTCTTAATCTCGTCAGTTAACCACAGTAAAGGTAATTAATTAATTTCCATCTTCGTGTTTGTATGGGTAGCGTAAAAAAAATGGGTGTAATCACACAATCTTGTCCATTATAACTTTCTGTAGTCTGTGCAGCCAAACTATACAGAATTGATTTTGCGGTATAGCGTTAACTTGTAAATCTTGGATAATAGATCCAAATAAACAACATAAAACTAAAATTCTACATTTACTCCCCATAACTCCGAGGAAACCATTTAACTTTTCCCGTATTGTGCATGAGATACTCAGTATCGATGAAACTTCATCATTAGAAAGTGAATTTTGTTTTTACGGTTAAATTGAGCGGATTTTTGTTTTTGAAGCTCAAGAAACGGCAGTCCCTAAAAATATTATAGTAGACCTGACAGAAAAACACTTAAAATCATCTGAAAGTAAATATCGTGTGATTGTTTTGGTAGCTTTGGGAGTTCTCTGTGGTGCTACACACTTTGATTGAAAACTATAAAGACACTTGGGACCTAAAATTCTATTGTCTTTTCAATCAAGTTTTGTGGCCAAACCAAATGTTCTCATTAGCTTTAAATGGTGGCTAGTCCCCTAAGAAAATGCGCATATGGGACCTTTGTTATTGTGAGCGTCACCCCGACGCTGAGGTTTGCAAAATGATTTTAAGGTATTGAATCCCCTTGAAAGAAGTCTTAGAGGTTGTGGGAGGGGCAAAAAAATTAACCTCTACTATTAAAAGAAGCAGGTTCTATACAATGTCAAAGACGGTGAAATGACGATGTTCAAGTGTTATATTTATCAAATTCTTGTTGTATATTTATTGAATATTTATTAGATTCTTAAATTCTTAAGTTGTATATTTAAAGTGTCAAAGACGGTGAAAAGACCATGTTTGATTTATATATTTATGAAGTTGTATTAACTGTGAAAATAACATGAACGTTTTTATGTCATAGTTCTTATGTTTTAGCTTAATGAATGTGTTTAAGCATATAGCATCACAAAAGAAAAAGCATAGTGGTAATAAATTTGTGAATTGATTTGGGGCCTCAACGGCTCTCTTAAATTGTATAGAACTACTCTAAAAGTAAACATTACGAAATGCACTCCTTTTGTATTTTGCATTAAACAGAGGATTTTAGTGACTAGCCACTCATTTGTAGTTGCTATTTTATATCCAATAATATTTCGGTGACAACCCCGATAAAATTGCGATAAAATCTCGAAAATTCGATGAAATTATGTTTAAATCACAGAAGTATGAAACAAATTGCAGTAAAAATCTTGGCGATTTGCACCACTTTTTTTTTTTTTTTTTTTTTTTTTTTTTTTTTTTTTTTTTTTTAAGGGGACATTAATAAGATAAAAAATTTAATTGTATATTTTAAATAAAAAGTGCACAGAAATCTAGGAACAAATACGATTCGGAAGGGGAACAGGCCCCGAAGTCCCCCCCCCCCCGCCTATGCTTACGTTCCTGAGCTAATCTTAAGTCAGATCACAAAACTGTATTTAAAAAAATTGCTCATTGAGTGAAGATAATGTTTTTAAGTATATTTAATAAAATAGTTTTCCAAATTGGCTTTTAAGAAAAGCTTGATATTTGTTTTTTTTTTCTGTTTTTTTTTTTTTTTTTTTTATATTTTTTAATAAAAGTTATAAGCCGAATTTGCCACCCCTGCCCAAAACCAAAAATTAAGTCGCCGGCCTCTAGAAAAAAATAGACAGAAAAGAAGAACAAACAAAACGAATGTTTTGCCTGCAGCAAAACAGGAAAAATCCCAGAGTAATTGATGTACAATCAATGAACTAGTCCTATCGCAGCACCAAACAGCTGACAACAATATAAAAAAGAAAACAGAAAAAAATTATTTTTTGTTTAGAAGTGAATAATCCTTTTATTGATATCTAATGCAGTTTTTGTTTAGGTTTTTGCTAAAATTTAATCTATGGGTGATTTTGTGTGACCGATTTTTAATTTTTGGTAATAGATTAATTTTCTAGGATAACGTTCTATATCAAATCAGGTTATGGACCTTCGTATTTCTGTAAATTTTCAAATTTGTGAAAATATGTCTTTTAGAATATGGCGTCCCCGACCCATTGCATAAAACCTTTAGGGAAACACGGGGTGGAACGGGGTACTATCTTTAAACTGATTTTTATTAATTAGAAGGAGTCAATATAAAAGGCTACAAAATTTTATAAAAGTACATTATATTGTTGTAAACAAAGTTTCACACTCATATTGTAAGAAGTGAACACAATTATTATTTATTTAATTAAAATATAAAAAAGTGTCAAACACTCCGTTCTCCCCCCGTATACGGGGCGGAACAGGGTGGTAGTTAAAACAGTATAACTAAGTAAAACTGTTATTTGGCTTTTCATTTATTTTGATTAAGGTAACAACTCTCTTTTAAACATATTCTTTGATCGAATTAATCAGATTATGATTAATTAAATTAATTAATTAATCTGATTAATTAAAATAAAACTATTTCAATTTGGCTTTTTCCCTTTTTCTTAAGCCAGCAAAACTAGATTAAACATATTTTTTTCATCAATTTAATGTCATTCTGAATTACAAAATTGACATACAAGGATAGCTTCATCGTCCTCGCTATCAATTCCTGCGCAGGAATTGTGAGCCCATTTTCTACATATGGAACAGGCAACCCAACCCTCAGTTGACCTTGAGTAAAACTAACAACAATATAAACATTCCCAGGCGTAAAACTCGTCAGAATCACTGCCGTAAGTTTCAGGTTGTTTCTTTATCTTCTTGTTTTTTTTTCTTGGAACTTTTTCACTCTTATTCAGGCACTTTCCTTTTGTTTTTATTGTTTCCGTTTTGTTTTCTTTCTTAAAAAGTATCTTCACTGCTCTTTCTGTCTTGGCAATCTCCTTTTCTTGTTTTTCTTTTATAGCATCCTCTAACTCATTTTTATATGGTGAATAAGTTATAACTGCAGTCTTCCCTCTCCTTCGATTCGTCCTTTTTGCACTTCCTCTGACTTTTGGAATAGGAATTAAATTTTCAGGTGAAACAATAAATGCAGTTGGAGAGTCATTCATGTCAGTTGTCATCCAAGAGCATCCAGGAGTAGCCTTGTCATCCATATTAAATTTGAACTCCTGCTGCATTTTCTTCCTCGGAAAAACTAACATCGGGGGCATGTATGATCCACTTGGAGACATGCAAATAAGGCAAGTTACGGTCTCCCCCCTTTCTGCAGAAGTTATTGCACCAACTTGTTGTTTACCCTTGCAAGCAATGATTTTTGAATGTTTATTAGGGTTCACTGAAACACCGGTTTCATCACAATTAAATATCTGCGACGCTGTAAGTTTGTGCTTATCTACCAATTGAGTGAGTAATGAAAAAAAACTATCCGCAGCCGCTCTATTAAATCCCATAGCTCTTGCACCAGATGTTGGCTCTGGCTTACGAATAGACAGACTAGGATTTCTCTTAAAAGATCCGTTGACCCAGTCTTGACCAGCTATTTCATTTTGAAATCTATGAGCTATGCCATTTCTTTGAGCTAATTGGTAAGCTAAGGTACGCCAGTCCTTCATCGTCAGACCAAATAACCGCGACTCCATAGTTTTTAACTACGTCACAAGCTCAAGTTCCTGTTCTTGGGTAAAAACGGTTTGAAATTTCCCTGCAGTTTTATCAATCAGATACTCTTTCAAGAGTAGTTTGGGGAACGTCAAACTCATTAGAAGCATTCAGGCAGCCACATCGACCAGAAATAACCGCTACAACAGCATTGCTCATCGCCTCAGTAGACCATGATTGTCGGTTTGTCTTTCTCTTATACACACGGACCATCTGAAAATAAATTAAGAAAAGGTACTGACCCAGTTTTAATGACTGGTCAGACTAAAATAGTGCGGGGTGGAATGGGGTACTTCCCCATTCCGCCCCACCCGTTCCACCCCAGGAACACGCCTTATTATTTGGAGGTTATGGCCACGCAAAAACTTCAAGTAAAGAAACAATAAGGTGACTAAAACAAAGCCAATTAAATATACTACAAGTATGACTAGCTATAGTTGTAATGCAAAGAAGCGTGTTAACCTTACCTTGATTACAAAATCAATAAAAGTTGCAATCCAACAGCAAATAACTAGAAGACAACTGGTTCTCTCATTAAACAAAAGGAAACTAAACAAACATGGATTCCGCAGTTCAGCTGTACCGAGCTGGAGTAGTTATAGCTATTGCCGCTTCGCGCAGCACCTTTCTTGTCATCTAACCCCGTTCCGCCCCTGACCCCGTTCCACCCCGTGTTCCCCTATCATTAGAAATAACTGTTGCTTCTTCAAACTGCAGAAAATAATCAGGATCAACAAAAATATATTCTGGCACAGCAGAACCATAAGCTTCTGGAGGCTTGTATGAGTTTTTAAAAATCGGGTTTTAGATGTACAAATGAAAGGCGTATGTATTTAGAAAAAACTTCATTATTTCAGGGTAGTTGGGAGGTGGCCACACTAAAAAGTTTAAGAAGCGATGCTTTAGAGTATTAATCCACAATTTTAGGGGATGTTGTTATGAAGGCACGAAGTAAACCAGATTTGTGGTTTACTTCGATGTATGATCTAACTATAATCTCATTAAAGAAAAAGTCACAATAATTGATTTGACATCTGGATTGCTTGTTCCAAAGTGGTGTAGAACTTGTCGAAAACAAGTCAGTATCAACAACAACACAATTATTGCTCGTTAACAGAATCTGCATTTCTAAGAATAAAATATAATTCCGTTGTGAATGATCCGCTGTTTCGAAGGTTTTGTTCTTAAATAACCCTGATATTAGATAAGGGTTGCTTTTTATAATACTACAAACTGACGGCCCCTTAAAACTACCAAGAGAAATTTTCTCTTAATCTATATATTCTACTCACCTACTTTTGCTATAAATTAGCCATTGCAGGCGTTTATTTTATTCTTTTCCAGGAGTTTGAATTATTTTTATTTGAATTGGATGATTTTCCATTAAATAATTTGTAATAAATAGTTCTTGCAGCATACAGATCGTGATTTTTTTAAAGCGATATACATCTGGATTCAGACGATAAGAATTTCGTTATGAATCTAAAAGCTTATAAATGAAAATAAAACTGTTTCCAAGAAACATGAGCCGGGAAAAAATATTATAATAATGACATTGTACTGATGAATAGGGAATACCGGGAAAATTCGCTGAAATGCTTCACTTGCAGTGTCTACAATTTAGGGCTACAGTGAGTGGACTTGTACCCCCTCTGGATTTCCTCCTACACTAGATTGTGACAAACATATTTTGGGGAGTATTTTCATCAAGAAATGGCTTTTTTGTATCAATACTGGAGAATGTGAAAATTCCTCTACCCCACTCCTTAGATTTGAAAAAAAAAAACAGGTCCCCTCTAAATTTTTGTGAATTGACGCCACTCCTCACATGCGTAGTTAAAATCATTAGTTAGTAATGTGAATACGTTGAAGATTTTAAATGTAGAGCAACCGTAATGCATTTTTTTTTTCGATGCTGAAAAAGGTTTGGTAGAAAAGTCTTATAACCTAGTTTAAGAAAATAGAAGTCATGTATTAACATTTGATAGGCATGGTTTTGAAACCTGGGCGCTTCCAAAAGTTAGGGAAGATATGCGTTCCCTTGAGGAATTATAAGAAGATACTTTAAAGAATCCTCTTTATAATGGATGTTGTGGCCTGTTTTAGTGAGTCAAATTACAAATTCTTAGTAGTACTATGTAGAGTCTTATAAATGTTTTTTTTTCTTTGTTTTCCTATCTACAAGTTAAAATTTTGTTTTTTTCTTTTAAGATTTAGTCTAATTATTTAGAATAATATAAATTTTTACCACCCACCGTGGCTACTAACAATAATATTAATTATAATAATAAATAATAAAGCATTTTTAACATCTATAAATATTAAAAAAAACAAAAACGGAGTAACAAAAAAAACTAAAAATATAAATAAAACCACCCATATAAAGAAAAACAACATATAAAGAAACAAAAAACTATTTAAAAAAATTATATTATACCATATAAAGAAAAAACTTAACATATAAAGAAACGTTTTTAAGTTTTTTTAAATGGTGACAAAAGCAGAAAAAAGGCTATGTAAGACTGTGGATAGGCATAAAGTAAAGAAAAATATTTTGAAAGCTTACCTGATAGCTTCTCAAAGGACATAATAATTATCAGTGGTTCCATATATAGCTATAATCTTCCTGTTACGATAGCGTCGAGGTAAATAAATTAAAGATTAATACAGTGACAAAAACTAGCATAGTTTTACATACAAAAAACTTGAATTCAAACCGCAGTATTTGAAGAGCAAATATTAATCCCTAACCGCTTAAAATATGAGACATGGGTCGTCAAATGAAAGAGATTGAAATTGGATCCTTACAATTATTATTTAAAATTGGCTCTTTGAACTCAGGCACATCATTGGTTATTAGCAATGATTGTCTATTTTAGGTTTTTATAGACTACTTTATCACTTCCATTTTTCAGGCTTACGAAGCTGATGACGATTAATAGTGACGAACATCCACTCTGGATTCTCCTATCTGACAGATATTTGCGATTATATTCCACAGCAGAAAACGGAAGGAATGTGTTGAAAGAGGTTGAGCTGAGGTAAAATATTCTGTTATCTAGCGTCTACATTGCGCATGTTCTCCTTTCTCCCTCCCTTAGAAAAGTCATAGTAAGACATATATGTAGGCTATATATATATATATATATATATATATATATATATATATATATATATATATATATATATATATATATATATATATATATATATATATATATATATATATATATATATATATATATATATATATATATATATATATATATACATATTAAACCTCTATGCCTTCCCAAGGCTAGAACATAATTTGCACTTTACTGGAAAAAATATAAATGTTTTGACTTTTATAACTTAAAAAAATCAAATAATATTAACATTTTGATTACTAAATATCAGTATATGTATATTAAACTGACAAAGCACATTCATTTGTATTTTATTTCAGTAAAGTGCAAATGATGTTCTGGCCTTAGGAAGGCATAGGGGTTTTGAAACCAACTTATGTTAATTTTTGCTTGTTTTGAGTTTGACTCGGTTATTTATCGCAATTTCTGTTCGTTTTGGGTTTCGTTTATTTATCGATGCTGATTTGTGGTAGTTTCACGCTTGGTAGATTATTTGATTTTATTTTTACTCATTTTTTGTTTAATGGAGTTTTACTTTTCTTTGAAAAAATTATTTTGTGGAAAAAGTTTTTTGAATTAATTTCTGTTCGTTTTACATTGACATAGTCTTTTCAGTTAAAAAGAAAATAATACTTTAAATCTTTTTGTTTTTTTTAAGACTTTATAGTTTGGCCTGCTATTTGTATACTGGAGAAAGAATTTCAGAAATTTTTAACAACATACACCCTTTTAAAAATCTGGACACAAATAGTAGTTTCATACCTCCTCTAGATGACCTGAAATGGAAAACTTGATACTATTTGCAAAATAATCTGTTTACTTTCTTTGATAGCTTGGTTACACTTGCGCTATTTTGATTTGGTTAAATTTTAAGAGCAGAAGTAGCCCCAAAAGTTTGAACATGATACCCTCAGTCGTTCTTGGGATACCGCTGAGATGAGTTATTGGGAATTAGCATAAATACAGTGCATTTTGATTTAATCTTAAGGCAACATTTATTTTTTAAACATAAGGGTAAAAGGGTTGGGGGGGCTGGGGAGGGGATTAGTTGCCCTCCAATCACTTTCGACTATTAAAAAGGGCACCAGCCCTTTCTATTTTCAATCGAATGAGCCCTTTTCTAAGTTCTTGCGACAACTCCTTCGATATGAAGTGCCCTGGTCTAAACAAAAAAAAAAAATAATACATTATACCCACATCGATCTTTACTATAAAAATGTCAAGCCTTCCAATCCCTTTTGACTATTAAAAAAGGGCACTAGGCCTTTCGATTTTCAATCGAATGAGCCCTTTTTGAGTTTCTACGACAACGCTTTCTAAAACACCTTATATGCGCCCAGGGCATAAATTACAACTCTTACCCTAAGGGCTGTGAGGGTGGTTGTCATCCTCTAAGACCTAATGTCCAGAACTTTCAACTACGTTACACAAAATAACTATCTCAACATTTTGATTGGATGGGTCTGGTAAAATGGTGGGCGTGAGAGGGGCGTTAGTATTTCTCCAATCACTTACAACTATTAAAAAAGGCACTAGCCCTGTAAATGTCCTATCGAATGAGCCCTTTTGCACTTACAAGGGCAGCGCGTACAATAAACACCATCTAGACCCCCCCGCAATAACGTACACTCCTTGTCCGGCAAGCTGGGGGGAGGGGGGTTGTCAGTCTCAAAGACCTAAGGGCCAGAATTTTCTACTCTGTCAAACACAAGTGCTATCTGACCCGTTTGAGGCGAGGTGTGTGGGGGAAGGGGGGGGGTGAGAGGGGGGTTAGTTACATTCCAATCAGTTTTTACTATTAAAAAGGGCTCTAGCCCTCTCAATTTCCAATTGAATGAGACTCTTTTGAAGTTTTTACGACAACTCTATCTATAAAAAACCTTGTGCCCCCAGGGCATAACTTACTGGGGGCTCTGGGGGGTTTGTCATCCTTAAATACATAATTTCCATAACTTTCAACTACGTTGAACAAAATGACTATCTATAAACTTTGATTGAATGTTCTCAGGGAAATGGTGGGCGTGAGAGAGGGGTTAGTTACTCTCCACTCACTTTCGACTATTAAGAAGGGCAATTTCAATTTCCAATCAAATAAGCCCCTTTTGAAATTTCTACAACAACTTTCTATATAAACCTTATATGCAACTCAGGGCATAACTTACAACCCTTGCACTGAGGGCTCTGACGGGGTTATCATCCTAAAAGACCTAATTTCTAGAACTTTCAACTACGTTGAAAAAAATGGATATCTCAAAATTTTGATTTGATGTGTTTGGGAAAATGGTGGGCGTGAGAGGGGCGTTAGTCGTTCTCCAATCACTTTCAACTACTAAAAAAGGCACTAGTCCTTTCAATTTCCAATTGAATGAGCCCTTTTGAAGTTTCTACGACAACGCTTTCAGTAAAAACCTTATATGCCTCCAGGGCATAACTTACATCCCTTATCCTGAGGGCTGTGGGGGGGGGGGTTGTAGGGGGGTGAAACCATAATTAACAAAAGTCCAAAAATTTTAAATCAGTTTAATTAATTTGCTATCTAAAAATTTTGTTTGGTTGTGTTGGGGGGAAGGGTGGGTTTGAGAGGCGGGTTAGTTGCCCTCAAATCGCTTTCGACTACTAAAACGACACTAGCTCTTTGAATTTCCAATCGAATGAACCCTTTTTCAAGTTTCTACGACAAAGATTTGAATAAAAACCTTATGTGCCCCCAGGGCCTAACTTATCACCTTTGCCCTGAAGACTCTTGGGGGAGTGTCCTGCTCAAATATATAATTTCCTGAACTTTAAACTGCGTGTAATAAAATTGTCATTTCAAAATTTTGATTGGATGTGTTTGGGGAAATGGATGGCGTGGAAGAGGTGTGCGGAGCCTTCCAAACAATTTCGCCACCCCGGGCCCGGCGGGCTGTGGGGGGGGATGTCAACGTCAAAGACCTAATTTCCAGAACTTAAAACTACGTTGACTAAAATGGCTATCTCAAAATTTTGATGGGAAGTGGTTGGGGAAAAGGTGGGTATGAGAGGGGGGTGAGTTGCCTCCAATCACTTTCGACCATTAAATAGGGCACTAGCCTCTTTGAATTTCCAATCGAATGAGCCTCTTTTGAAGTTTTTACGACAACACCTTCTATAAAAACCTTATATGCCCCCAGGGCATAACTTACAACCTTGCCCTGAAGGCTGTGGGGGAGTGTCCTCCCCAAAAACATAATTTCCAACTGGAAATCAACTACGCTGAACAAAATGGCTATCTCAAAATTTTGATTGGATGTGTTTGGGGACATGGTGGGCGTGGAAGGGGTGCTAGTTGCCTTCCAATCACTTTTGACTATTAAAAAGGGCGTTCTTCGTTCTTTACTTAGGCAGCGCTTTTGTGCTGCCTATGATAATAAAAATATAGAGGCAGTTAATAGCGTCTGTAAAAACTTAGACCCTAGCTACCTCTACGAAGAAATACTTTCTGTCAAGACCGACAGAATGTGTGTTATCGCTTTTTTTAGTGTTTTCTTTCTATCTCTAAGTGTTATTTTTTTTACACGTTGAAAAGCATGTCCTGCAACGCAGTCCTAAACTCTCAGGATATGCTGAGGTTTTATGGTTCGTTTTAATTTATGGTCTGCGATTTGTAACTGTCTGTGATATAAAAAACATCCAATTATAAAAACAAAATTGTTTCTGTATTACAAGAAAACTATGTTCTTTTTCTATATTTGCACCAAAAATAGAAATGTTCATTCATTATGATTTAAAATCTTTTTTTTATGAAGATCTAAGATAAATAATAAATATATTTTGCTACGTGTATCGTATCAATAGACACATATATGGTATTTTAACTTGGCATATCTAGAGGTTGGTATTAGAAAAAGTACACTGTCGTCTCGATTATGTTCATACAAGATGCTACTCATTGCATCTCTCTTGTGTGAGAAACTTTGTGCTGCAATACTTTCGTCAAGTTCAATAATGTTTTACTTTTTTAGTTCGATTAAGAGCGTTTTCCATAGCGGACGAAATTCCATAGAAGTAGAAGAGATTTTAAGTGATGGCAACAATTCACCCCGTCAATCGATTTTTGTCATTAAATGCGCACCGGATATTGTCAAAAATGTGAGTTATTAGTTTACTTCAATGCATACTTAATCGTAGCCATTTGGTCTTAATCAAAACTCATTAAACGGTTTATAATAAAAAAAATAATAATGATAAACCCTTAAGTAAAGAGCAACCTATGTCAATAGTAACCGAAACTCTAAAAGAAGAAATTTTGACAACTGTATCAAACGATGCTTTTTATGGCGATTCCAAATATATAGAAATTATTAAGCTGAAGGTCACACGTTGAAACTAATTATTATAGGACTGTTGTAAAACTAGTCCTGTAATCCTGTTGAATGTTTTATCGTCAAATTCGGCATTTTCCAAAATGTAAGAGCGAGGCTCTCAATCTCCTGTCTAAAAAAAACGCAAAATTTGTTTTGTTCACGATTTTTCCTGAGGTTAAGGATGCATGTTTGTTTATTTGTTAAGTGTTTTTTTGTTTTTTTTTTATGGGGATGATCCCGCCGAACCATTAGTCGTATAATGTATATCAAAAGTGGACATTTAACAATAATTGAAAGTTCTAGAGGTCTTAAGGAAATTTTTTTTTTTTTCAAAAAAAGGGATTGTGCCACAGCTAAGCGATAATTTTTTCATTTTACTGTGAAAGACAAAAATTTGGCTCTGAGCCAAACACTGTTGCGTGGAAATTGTGAGATAGTCAGTTCATTTAGAATCATTAGGGAACTGCTTATATAGCTTCTTGGTTTCAAAGCCTCTAATGCCGTGCAGTGTTGCATTCGTCCGTATTAATGCATGTAGCCCATGCAAAGTAAGCAGTTAGCGTAGAAAATTATCCTTAAGTTTCATTTGATTGATCGGATTCATTTATTATAAAGGGGAGGTCAGTGGCTGTTCGTGTCGGAGGGGGTTCGGCTCTAATGTGTATCAAAAAGGGCTTTTGAGACCCAAACTTTCTAACTTCCAGTCAGAGGTGTTTAAGATAAATGGAAGGGCTGGAGAATTACCCCTATCCCTTATGTGCTTAACTGCGCAGAAGATATAGGATCTTTCCCTGAAGAAATTCACTAAAAAACGGAGGCTGTGGCCCGAAAAGTATTTTGAATTTTCGTCTTCCCCTTTCCTCTTCCCCTAGTAGCTCTAGGGCTATGGAGTTTCCCCTCCATAGCTCCCCATGGAGCTATGGAGCTATTTTAAATGGTGCGATTTTGGGGCAGTACAACAATAAGAGTTGAACATAAACAGTAGGGAGTTGAGGAGCTTGAGTACCCATAATATTTGAATACAGCTTTGGGAATGATATTTAAAACGATTGGAAACTAAACTTTCCGATTCAAAACGTTTAGGATATTAAATGGTAATTAAAGAACGACCTTTGCTAGTAGACATGAAAACTCTAAAAAACTGAATTTATTAATTTTAAAGTTACCCGTCAAGAGCTACCAGAATATTACTAGAGTTATTGATTATAAGGATATTTGCACAGTTCTAAGGAAAAGGAGAAATACGCAAAAAAATGGTTGCTCTGAAATTTGATGAACCCAAGAGGGCTTCAACCTGCTACCCTAAAAAAATTCGAAATATTGTGTTCTTCCCGACAAGAATTGTCACAGAAATTTGCCTTTTTTCAGAAGTGATTGTATGAAACCAGTGGTTGTAGAATTTCGGAAAATTGCTCACTCGGACAGAACTTGAATTTTCTAGTGCTCTTTCAAGTAGAAAATGAGAACATGCCTTAGGAAAGTGCAACTCTGCCTTTTTCGGCGGAAAAAAGTATTGTCCCAAATAGGGCGAAAACATTGTCGAACAAAATTCTGAGATTCTGAGCTAATTGGCCTGGCACCATTAAAAAGCTAATTCTACAACCAATGAGTTTCAGGAGCCATACTGCTTTATGGTGAAGTGTTTTTGCCTAAGCATATGTGTTCTCCGTGCGAAATTTACCGTTATTATTGACTGTTTATTCGCGAATGATAACAGTTTTGCTTTCTTGTATAGCTACCTTCGAGTTATTAGGACGAAGAGTAACTAAAGCTTGAAAAACTATATTGTTCATGTCTAATGTTGGATTTTCCATCAAAGCTCCTTCAGACGAATATATAGGGGGAAGTAACGTTCGATCTTTGTTTATTCTTGGGGGTTAGGACTAAGCTTTCAATCTGGGTGACAAGACGGAGAGGGAGTGTTGACAGGTCCCCTCAAACAGATGTACCAGTTTCAAAGATCAAAACATGGTTATAAAGTTGAACTTCAGCGCAAAGAGACTATGAGACGGGTAGCAACCTGATTCATATTTAGAAAAAAAAATGCTTATTCCCCGAGTTAAGTAAATTCTCCAAATTTAGTGCTTTTTCTCCAAGTGTTGTTATATGGAAGTTGAACTATAGTGTAAACTGTAGGAGTGTAAACTTGTAAAAAATTTTTTTTTTTTTACTATGAAAGCAAAGAGCAATATTAAAAATTAAAATGATTAAAAATTAGTTTATTAAGGGGCAGCTACTCCCACTCTTTCAGTTCACGCTCCTCACATTAAAGTAAAACTATTTTTTTTCTCATTGCTTCAAGAACAACTGCTCCAACACAAGAGCAATGTAATAAAGAGTTCAAATTTCATCTGATGGTAATTTGGGACAGGACAGGCTGATTTGTTCTCATTCCCTTTATCCAATAGATTTTCAGTTCTAATGTTTTCAAATCAATCGCTAAATAAAATACTTGCAATTACCAACTAGCTATAAGTTTGGCCTCTGCAATCCCTGTCATGGAAGAACTAGCCGAACTGTAGCATAAAGATTGGGTGGCTGAGGGGGTTGAACTCCTCTTCACATATAATTCTGTTTGTTATAAGTTTCAATGTTGCTCTTTACTTTCACTGTAAGAAAACTCTTTCTTTTTATTTCTTAATGCAAGAAGCAAGTTTGGTGTTACCAAATTATATGAAGAATGATGGTAGATATTGAGGTTTGAACAGGGACAGACTAAAATGCAGAGAATTGCTGTTTCAGTATATGCTAATCAATTCAGCTGGATTGACAGTAGTATATGACGAATTTAACCCGAGTTCATGTAAACAATCATGGTGAAATAACACTTGTTTTAGCAACCTTTTTTTTTTGCTATAAGAAAAAGAAATACTACTGTCTAGTTGAACGTGGTTATTGATTTTTAGTCAAAATCTGTTATTTGTTATTATAAAAAAATCTTCACATTTAATTTTATTCAAAAGGAAACGCTTTTAGTAGTCTGCTTTCAAAAAGCTAAATATTAGTTTGATACTTTCGACGAAAAATACAAATGAAGACGATCTTTTTGTATGATTACGTAATTTTTTCCGTAATTTTCTGGTTATTGAATGGTTTAGCTTGTTATGTCTTTTTTGAAGCAACACTGGCTATGGCTAGTAGGGTAAAACATTCTTTCTTTACCAATGGTTCAGTAGTCATATTGTTGAACTCCATAAAGCAAAGAGAAAAAATAATGACAGTGAATACATTATGCCATTTTTTAAATGTAATTTACAAATTATATAATTGAAAAAATATCATAAGTTAAAGAAAGATTAAAAAAAATTAAAAACGATAAAACACAATCAACATTGAAAAAAAGGAAAAACGATAAAACAAAAAGTCTAAACCCTGAAACACAAAGCTACGATAATTCGAATCGAACCTACAGATGTTTCTACGGTGAATATATGAAACCTAACACGAACAGAGATTAAAATGGACAACAAGTTCAAACTGAAAAGTTTCAGATATTGCTTAGAACGAAGAATTGCTTTAATTGCTATGAATGAAACCTAAAACTAACAAAAGTGAAAATAAATAATCGAATAGAATCTAAAACAAACAGAAACTGTCACAGACAAGAGTTGGCCGCCATCCCCTCAAATCCCCTAAAGGTTGGTGTGTCATTTGTGCTTTACTAAGAAACGGTATGTATTCAGTGTTAAAACTGTGTAATTATTTTTAATTACCTTACGTTAGACCTTACGTACGTTAAATCTTCCTGTGCATCCAGAGGCACATAGGACACCGACAAGGAGTCTTCAATCTTCTTGGTATCCTGCTGTCGCCAATGTTTCTTCTCACTCGGGTTGCATGGTCATACTAAGAGAGTGAAAATTTTACTGGTATGTATGGCCTAGAGTGTTATTAGGATGACCCCTCCCCCTCGATCCTTAAGGTTGCCGTTGAAAGGTTTCCTTGGGAGTTATAAATCCCTCATTCTCAAGATATTGCCATCAGTGCTGCTGAATGATATCTGTAATATGACGCTGGTTGGTTATTTTCCAGATTTCTGCTGTTGAGACTCGATCTGTCCAATCTATGTTGAGATTCTTCGGAGACATGTATTTTTAAAGGTTAGGGTCTGACACTCTTGCTCTGCATTAAAATACAATGACTTGGCTACATATTCCAAAAGATATGGCACTACTATCGAAAATCCTCGAGTTTTACTTGAAGTAAGAAGATGTTCTATCGCTAGATAGAACGTTCTTCATACTGAAGAGAGTCAGACGTTCTTCATCCTGTTGAAAGCACCCATTTGCTAGCCTGTACGGGACGCTGCTTCTTCCTGCAGTGAGGTAGTGTTTTCAATTATGCTTCCCAGGTATTTAAATTTGACAACTTGATACAACTCGTCATCCATTGATCTCAAGTGGTAAGTTTGAAGTCAGTCTGAAGTCATTGAAGGCATTTGGTTTCATTGGCGTTGATTTTGAGCCCAACGGGTTCCGGCTTTGTGATGATCTCGTCAAAGAGTTGTTGGAGAAGTTGCTTGCAGCTCTCGAGGATAGCACTAATGACAACAATACTTTAGAGGAAAGAGGAAAGAGTTTAGAGGAAAGAATTTTTTTTTTTAAATAAGTAACTTATGCATTTGTAAATTTCAGTTTAGTCTCACCATTTTTGATGGACAGTTATTTCATCAATTCTTTCCCTTTCGATTAGATTTCTTTCAAAATTATAGTTAAATTGATGCATCAATAAAATTTTTAAACGAACATTGCAGTTTTTGAAGCAATCTGTTTGTTTTTCTGAAGCAATGTTTTGAAATGGCAAAGAATGGTTCACCAACTTATTTTGAATACATTTCGACGCAATGATTTTTAAAAAGAAAAAAAATTATCAACTAAAATTTACTGTATTTCAGACAAATATAATTTGAAGAGTTTTTAATTTTAGATGTTATATTTAAATAAGAAAAACTAATTAAAATATGTTTATTTTTCAGTAAAGCCCAAATGACACTCCTGCCTATGCGGAATTCGAAAAGGGATGGTAATCACTTGTCTGACTGATGCTAACTCTTGGGATTGACTTGATTATTCACTTTAATTTCTATTCGTTTTAAGTTTCATTCTGTCTGTCTCTGTCATATCTGTTATTTTAAGCTCAACTTGATTATCCATAGTAATTTTTGTTTTTTTTTTGTTTAATTTATTCATTCATTATAATTTTTGTCTTTAAATTAATTTAATAAATAAATCTGTAAAATAAAAACGGGTATATGGTTAGTATTAAGAAAAGAGAAACAATAAAACTAATATTTCGCCCTTATAAAACAAGGTGTCTTCTGTTTATATAAAAAACGACATAAAGAAATAAGCAACTAGAAACTAAAACTAAAATAATATAAATGAAAATGTATATAAAACTAAATCAGCCTAACTGATATATATATATATATATATATATATATATATATATATATATATATATATATATATATATATATATATATATATATATATATATATATATATATATATATATATATATATATATATATATATATATATATATATATATAATTAATAATCAATTATTCAATAATCGATGAAATCGACTTTAAATCATTTATTTGAGTAAATTTAAGTGTAATTTAAATTTTTTCAAGTTTGCAAGATTGAGATATTGGGAAAACATTGTAGTGCTCACACTCTAAAACAGAGTATTTGAAATTTGTTTGTCATAGAGTGTAATAATAAATAGTCTATTTAAGAATCTAGTGATAAACAACAGGATAATAGTTCACACAAGTGCAAAGGTAATAAGAAAAAATGGTGAATAGTGAGGTTTTTATAGATCAGGAAGGTTTTCTGAGGTGTCACAGGGTTAAAATTAGAGCGTTTACTATTTTTTTGCGCTGTCAAATAGATGCATTTAAAAATTAACTTTAAGAACGACGGAAAGGTGCAAATTTATGATAATATAATATGACCAGTTTTCTAAGGTGCTACCAAAGGGAAAAAGATGGCTTAAATCTTTGACGTGCTATGCAACTGTAGCTTGTTTAAACCTGATTGGCTATTAAACCTTGTGTGTGCAACTTTCGGTCAGTAAAAAGATGGAAAGCTAAATTCACCTGAATGCTTCGCCTTCGTGAAATTTTAAACCACCAGAAAGAATACAAGTTTCTTAGTCATAAAATTCCCATTTAAAGGAAATAGGAACTTCCTGGGAGGGTGTAAAAAGGGAGGCTTTGAAAAAGACTGGGATGGAGGAGGAGCGTGCGTAGCTGTGTTGGCCTCAGGTGGCTTGTTGCTGCGGGGAGTTGTTAGTAGTAGTAGTAGTAGTTGGCTTCTTTGTTTATCTCTGGTTTTTGTTTTAAGGGAAAAAAAAATCTTTCTCTTACCATCATATTTAACATCTAATTTTTGTACTGGAACTTATTTTCATTTAGGTTATTGAAGAGATTCAGTACTCGAAAAGTGTCTTTGATGAAAATCGGCACCAGTTGCCACCCGTTAAGCAGAAACCTGAAAGCTAACTGTGATGATAAGTATAGTTCAATTCCAGTACTTTACGAATTACCTCTTTAGTCGGTTTTTACTAATTAGTTTTGTTCGATAATTTGTTTTGTGTCTGTTCATCTTTTGATAAGAAATATATTTTGTGTTGCAGTTTAAGGATCTAATGTTATCAAGATGTAGGATGTAGGAACGCATGCGTAGACATACACTTACTTGTATGCGCACACACGCGTGCACACACTGCCCCTCTCTTATTATTTCTTCTACTGCTTGTAAGTATAAAAGCTGAGTAGTTTATTGCAAAGGTAGTTTTGAACTAAAATTCTTTTCATAATTAACTCAAATTAAATCGCCAGTCCCTGCTATCTTGATGACTCCCCTCTTTCCCCTTTATATTGTTTATTTCTAGATAATTATTCAATATCAGCCAAAGATTTCTTTGGGGGAAACTAAAGATCACCATTATTTTCAAAGTTTTTATGAATGTTGTACCAATGTTTGTAGCCTTTTCTTCCTTCTACTAGGCTCATAAAAGCGTTGTACAAGCAAAATACAGGACATATGACACCGTATCCAGAGACGCTTCAAGGCTTGCTTTGTCGCAGAAATAAGCATTAGAAAACGTTAACTTCCAAGTCGAAGTTCTTGAAACGGCTTCCTTGCAGCTAGAACAATTTGTGTCAAATGCCTTGTATCCTATACATCTAAATGAATGACGTGTATTTTCTTACACAATCTTTACCCAAACTTTTTTCCAACCATCAATTTAACCGAAAATGTGGCTAATGTCGTTCCTTCTGAGGCAGAAACTCCTAGGAGCATCGCAAGAACAGAACAACTGGCTGAGGTAGAACAGAGCCAACAGGGGGGGGGGACATACCCCCCACGGGTTAAACCCAAAGTTCGATTTTTATTTTTTATTAAAGTCCGTGTATTGCACAAAAAATTCATGGTAAATGACCTATACTTAAGGGGAAAATAGGCACAAGTTTCAAATTGTCTTGAAAAACTGGACAACTTTAAACAACCCCTGAAGTTTTCCGGCTCTTGCTGGAAGTTGAAAAATTACAGGCTGGGGACAAATATTCCCAGTAAGTAAAGTAGCTAAAGTTCCCAGTAAGTAAAGTAAAGTAGACTTTGATGTTCACTGACTGACCGGCTTGTAGGCTATAGAGTCACCATTTAATTTTTTTTTTTGTCCATCTGGGGTGATTCCAAACAATAGTTTAAGGGCTATTCTGAAAGAATTTCAAGCGTCTAATTTTGCCCTCAATTACATAATAACGTTCATAGTCAAATTTGCAAGTCCTTTTTTAATGATTATGGTTTTTATTGGATACTAAGCTGTTGCTTTTATTTCTATTTTTTTTTTTTTTTCGTCGTTTATTACATGTGTTCTTTAGTTTATTTTTCATGCGGTTTTGAAAAATCGCTCAAATCACCAATGACAGTGACAATTAAATATGTCTGTTAGAATGGGTTCCGGGGGGGCTTAAATATTCATATTTATCTATCTATTAATATTATGAAAAAAAAGTTATTAAATTTTAGAACGAAAAAAACTTAATTTTTTTTAATTTGTTTTTTTGCTTGCTAAAAAAAAAAAAAAAAAAAAAAAATTCTTAATAAACGCCAAAAAAGTTTATTATGTTTGGCAGCAAATAGGTTAAGAAGGCGTAGTTTTTCCTTGGGGGTATAGTTTTCTTTGGGAAAAAGCAGACTGTTCATTTTTTGATTTTTAAAGTTGAAAAGCTCTGTCAATTTTAATTAATTACTTTTATTTATTTATTGTCATGGTTCTAAGAGACAACCTTGACAAAATATGTTACAGCCCTAAAAACTTAATAATTTTGAGTGCTCCACAAAAAAAAAACTAACAAAATCATAGTTTCCAGGTAAGAATAAACCGAACACCGTTCTGGGAGGAAAAAACAGTATTTATTTTAATGTCCTTGGCACTTCAAGTCTTTGTTTTAATAGGAGTCACCAACCCCTCTTTTTTAGATGGTTCGAATGTAGGAGAGAATGTAGGATCTGCTTAAGATGGGCGTGGAGTCTGTGTTAGTGGAAGGACCAACCCTTAGCAAAGCTTCTGAAGAGTTTGGCTTAAGAGAGACAACAGCATTTGATGGTGTGAAACTCCTGAAGAAGCGGCTTTGTAAAATCAATAATTATAGGGTCGAAACAGCCCATGCACAATTAGCACTCTTATAGATGATTGATACTTCTCTGTGGACCGTGTTTACTGAAAATCAAGAGAAAGACCTCTCCTTTCAGAAATGTAGTTTAATGGTCTCACGCCAAAGATCGTCCGACAGTTGGTTTATAACTGGGTTTGGTGCTGTCTATTTTAGGCCTTGAATATTGGGCTAAAAATGAGATGGCTGGTTCAAGTTGGTACAAAACATTTATGGGGATGTACTATGAGCTTTCAACACAGATGCCAGAAAACATCGGCCAAGCGAGAGCGGCTCAGTTTAATGCTTCAGTTGTCAAACAGTTTTTCGAGAACCTCGGATCAGCTATAACTTAGAATTGCGACAAAACTAGACAGTCCTCTGATATACAAGCTACGCTTATTGCTGCCAAGAAAGAAACAAAACAAGTTCAACAAAACTGCCGCAGCCAAAAGAGGCGAAAATTTCACCTTGTTGGATTTTGTCAGTGCAAGTTGACAGACGATCCCCCAGTATATGGTTTTTTTTTAATGTGTAAGTCCCTGAATAACAGTCTCGGGACGGCACCTCTGGAAGTACTGGTCTTGCCTATCGAAGTAGTTGGATGACAGCAGACAACTTTTACTTGTTTACTCAACATTTCAGGAGCAAGTCAATAAAAATTTGAAAAATCCAATTCTATTATTGCTTGACAGTCATGACAACCACATTTTAATTCAAATCATATATTTCTTTAAGCAAAAAAAGATCCACCTTCTCATATTTCTGCCCCATCTTTGAAATACGCTCTCATAGGTTTTTACTACTCTTGGCCAAAGAATACCTGTGTATGAAGTCGCACAACCTTTGAAAGTCATTTATTTGAAAGATGATCCCTCTGAATCAAAACATAACCGAGGAGTTTTTAACATAGACATATAGCTAATTAACCTAGATGTGTTTTCAGAGGTTGATTCCCTCCCAATATCTGTGACTGACAGAGGTGAGCCACAAGAGAAATCATAAGCTGTAAGGCCAGCAGCCAAAGAGAAAGCAGCTGCAATTCAGTCCTGAAATAGTAAGACCATATCCCAAATATAATGCTGTACGTCAGTCAAGTGGTAGTAGAAAACGTGGCAGAACCAGAATCCTCACCGATAATCCTAACAGAATGAGCTCAAATCACAAACTCAAAGTAAAGTTTCTAAGAAGCCGATGTTCCCTGCACATAAAAATAAAGCAATAACAAAAAACTTCAGAAACAAGAAGAGTGGAGCAGTAGCGCAGGCCAAGAGGATTTTTTTTTTCTTAGAGAAATTTGCAGACTCTGATGGGTTACTTCAGATTTTTAGCGAACCAGAATGACCTAATGGAATAGAATCCCAGAGGTTTTGTTTTGGTAAAGCTCCCTGTTGGAAATACTGCTAGCTTTCATGAAGGAGAATTGAATAAATTATAAATTAATGTGCTCTGGTGAGTATTTTGCCGAAGAGGCTAGAAATATATTTTTTCTAGAGCATGCTGATAAATCTGAGGTAGATGTGACTGATATTTAGCAAAGACATTGAGTCACTCACTTTAGAGTCTTACTCTGCATACAATGAAAAGTGAATGAGGTGTTCATGTGTGTTTTATATACTCAAAAACCTGTTCATTTTGTATTTTAGACATTTCTGTTCGATTTTGTATATCGAAAACGTGGATTGGTGGTGTAGATGTTGACGAGAAATATCTTTTCACAATTAATCATGTGTCGCGTGAGGTAAAAGCAAGTGTTTTTAAGAAACTCATTTAGAAAAGGTATAATGCTTGTAGTTTAGATCTAAAAAAAATCAGTGATATTAAAATAGCTATAAAGGTATTAAACTAGCTATAAACATAACTGATTAAAAGCAGTTTTATTAGCGAGTTATATTAAAAATAGCAGATTGTTTGGAACAACTAAATTTCTTCTATTTCATTGGTTCAGTATTTTTCCCGAGATTTTACGTAGAAAAAACTGTAGAACATTTTTGTTATTTATATTTTTCCGTGTTTAACAAAATACTTGAGAAACAAGAAAACTTGTCTCACAACTTTTATATTACTCTTCGTGCTAATGAAAGGTTGCGCTTAAGTGTTTTTAAGTAACTTCTGGTGCCTGGTGCATCAAGATGCCCGATTTGTCACATGTCTTATACCTGATTCCATGTAAGTTTAATGCATATGTTGTTGCGGTAATCTCTTCAGAAGCACTGTCCCAAATGGCTGCGCAGCAGTGAAAAAGCTCGTTTTCTTAGGGTACTCAATCCTGTGGGTAGTCAAAATTAGTTTTGTGCCTACATGTTTACTTTATCATCATGGAAAATGGTAGGAAGATTAGGCTCTGCAGAAAGAAATAGGTGGACGTAATTGTAAAAGACGGTCATTGATAGAATATCGAACCGTCGAAACTCTCGTTCAAAGGCAGTAGTTGGTCTTTGATGGTGCTGTGATCTGCCCAGTAACCCTATTCTGCATCTTCCAGAGCTATGCCGAGAGATATCTGAGCGCCAGTACAAACCCGGCAGCCATATCCTAGGCAGCGCGCTAGTGCTGCCTAAGTAAAGCACGATGTGGCCACATTGTGTTTTTTGTCTTCTTTCTTTTTTTTTTCAACTAGGCCCATTTTTTTCTTTTTTTTTCACATAGCCCCCCCCCCCCCACGCCCGTCATTTCCCCAAACACATTCAATCAAAATTTTGAGATAGCCATTTTGTTCAGCGTAGTTGATTTCCAGATATAAAATATGTTTTTGAGAAGGACACTCCCCCAAAACCCTCAGTTCAAGGGTTTTAAGCTATGCCCTGGGGGAATAGAAGGTTTTATATAAGGAGTTGTCGTAGAAACTTCAAAAAAGGCTCATTCTATTGGAAATTCAAAAGGCTAGTGCCCTTCTTAATCGTCTAAAGTGATTGGAGGGTAACTAGCTCCGCCCCCACGCCCCTTATTCACCCAAATACATCTACTCTCAACTTGGAGATAGCCAGTTTGTTCAGCGTAGTTAATGTCCAGATAGAAAATATGTTTTTGAGGAGGACACACCATCACTCCCCTCAGGGCAAGTGTTTTAAGCAAGGCGCGGGTGAATAGAAGGTTTTTATAGAATGCGTTGTCGTATAAACTTAAAAACATGCACATTCGATTGTACCTTATATGGGATTGTGACCTTCTTCAATGTCAAAGGTGATTGCAGGGCAAATAGCCCCCCCCCCACGCCCATCCTGTCCCACCACCAATACCCTCCCCAGGGGGATATATCCCTTGGGTTCAGCGTAGTTGATTTCCAGATAGAAAATATGTTTTTGAGAAGGACACTCCCCCATAACCCTCAGGGCAAGGGTTTTAAGCTATGCCCTGGGGGAATATAAGGTTTTTATATAAGGTGTTGTCGTAGAAACTTCAAAAAAGGCTCATTCGATCGGAAATTCAAAGGGCTAGTGCCCTTTTTAATAGTAGAAAGTGATTGGAGGGCAAAGAGCTCCGCCCCCCACGCCCATTACCCCCAACACCTCTCCTCACAAGGTTGAGATAGCCATTTTTTTCAGCGTAGTTTATGTCCAGATATAAAATATGTTTTTGAGTAGGACACTCCAACACAACCCTCAGGGCCAGTGTTTTAAGCTATGCCCTGGAGCAAATAAGGTTTTTATAGAAAGCGTTGTCGTAGAAACTTCAAAACAGGCTCATTCGATTGGAAACTCAAAGGGCTAGTGCCCTTTTTAATAGTCGAAAGTGATTGGAGGGAAAATAGCCCCCCCCCACGCCCATCATTTCCCCACACACATCTAATCAAAATTTTGAGATAGCCATTTTGTTCAGCGTTTTTGATTTCCAGATAGAAAATATGTTTTTGAGGTGGACCCTCCCCCACAACCCTCGGGACAAGGGTTTTAAGTTGTCCCTGAGGGCATATAAGAACGATGATGGCATAATGTAAGATTTTTTTTTTTTTTTCCTTTAGAGCTGGGCACTTCATATGGAAGTGGTCGTCGTAGAAACTTCAAAAGGGGCTCATTCGATTGGAAATTGAGAGTTCTAGTTCCTTTTTAATAGCCCTTTTTAATACCCTCAGGACAAGGGTTTTTAAGTTACGCCCGGGGGGGCATATAAGGTTTTTACTGAAGGCGTTGTCCTAGAAACTTCAAAACAGGTTCGTTCGATTGGAAATCCGAAGGGCTAGTACCCTTTTTAATAGTCGAAAGTGATTGGGGGGCAACAAGCCCCCCTCCCACGCCCATCATTCCCCCAAACACATCAAATCAAAATTTTAAGATTGCCATTTTTTCAGCATAATTGATTTCAAGATAGAAAATATGTTTTGAGGAGGAAACTCCCCCACACACCTCAGGGCATGTGTTTTAAGTTATGCACTGGGGGCATATCAGGTTTTTAATTAAGGTGGTGTCGTAGAAACTTCAAAACAGTCTATGTCTATTTGAAATTCTAAGGGCTAGTTCCCTTTTTAATAGTCGAAAGTGAGTGGTGGGCAACCAGCCCCCCCCACGCACAGCCTTTCCCCCCCCACCTCCCATCACAATTTGGCGATATCCCTTTTGTTAATCCGACTTGATTTCCCCCTAGAAAATATGTTTTTGAGGAGGACACTCCCCCATAACTCTCAGGGCAAGGGTTTTAAGTTATGCCCTGGGGGCATATGAAGTTTTTAAAGGCGTTGTCGTAGAAACTTCTACACAGGCTAATTCGATTGGAAATTCGAAGGGCTAGTACCCTTTTTAATATTTGAAAGTGACTCGAGGGCAACTAGCCCCCCCCCCCCCCGCCCCGCCGTCCCCCCCACCCATCCCATCACAATTTTGAAATAGTAATTTGTTAGGCGGAGTGGATTTTAACAGTGAAAATTTGTTTTTGTGGGGGACACCCCCCCCCCCCCCACAACCCTCAGGGCCCGGGGTTTAATTTATGCCCGGGGGGGCTATTAGGTTTTTTTAGTAGGCGTTGTCGTAGAAAATTAAAAACAGGCTAATTCTATTGGAAATTCAAATGGCTAGTGCCCTTTTTAGTATTCGAAACCGTTTGGAGGGCACCTATTCCCCCCCCCACGCCGATAATTTCCCCACCCACATCCCATCAAAATTTTGAAATAGCCAGTTTGTTCAGCGTAGTTGATTTCCACATAGTAAATATGTTTTTGAGGAGGACACTCAACCAAAGCCCTCAGGGCAAGGGTTTTAATTTATGCCCTGGGGACATATAAGGTTTTTAAAGAAGGCGTTGTCGTAGTAGCTTCTAAAAAAGCTCAGTTGATTGGAAATTCTAAGGGCTAGTGCCCTTTTTAATAGTTGAAAGTGATTGGAGGGCAAATGGCCCCTCCCCCATGCCCCGGATTCCCCCAAACATATCCAATAAAAATTTTGAGATAGCCATTGTGTTCAGCTTAGTTGATTTCCAGATAGGGAATATATTTTTGAGATATTTTACAACCCTCAATGCAAGGGTTGTAAGTTGTGCCCTGGGGGCATATAAGGTTTATATAGAAACCTGTTGTATAAATCATAGGCAGCACGATTGCACTGCCTAAGTAAAACTCCTCCACAACCCTCAGGGGAAAGGATGTTAAGTTATGCCCTGGGGGCATATAAGAACGCTGTTGGCACAATGTATTATTTATTAATTTTTTCCTTTAGAGCAGGGCACTTCGTATCGAAGAAGTTGTCGTAGAAACTTCGAAAAGAGCCCATTCAATTGGAAATTGGAGTAGCTTGTGCCCTTTTTAATAGTCAAAAGTGATTTGAAGGCGGCTAACACCTCTCTCACGCACATTATTTCCTCAAACACATCCAATCAAAATTTAGAGATAGCCATGTTCTTTAGCCAACAAATACATCCAGCCAAGCCAACAAATTTGCCAGCCAAGCCAACAAATACATCCAGCCAACAAATTTGTAATGGGACTGCAAATATTTTGGACACAAGTCCCTCTGCTAACAAAAAAGAAAACTTAAAACGCTTTAAAGTAGTGTGTAGAGGATTTCAGAACTAACCCGTTAATGCTATTAGTCTCTTGATGAGTAGTCTGAAAATGTCCTTTCCGCCAAAAATTTCACATTTTGCCAGTAAAATATTCTAGTTTTCGTAATATTTCCATGATTAAAATATGCATTTTATAATTATGTTAGTAATTGTTTATATCCAAAACAGAATTGTACGTATTATCAAAAAGGAATTTTTAAGAAGCCAGTGGGATGTAGTCCATGTTTTACATTTTCGAAAGTCTTCGCATCGAAGTTGTTGATTTTGTTCTGGTTGAATAGTCACAAGGATATTCTTTAAAGAAAAAGGTTTCTTCTAAAACAGCTTAACCGAGTTGTTGTGTGCCATCGTATGCAAAACTTTTTTGCATATGTGATTCGTTAAGAGTTTATTCTAAAATGCACCAAGTACAAACAATACCAAATAGTTTTGTAGATTTTTTTTTTACAGTTACAATGGATGTGTTAAAACCAAAACAAGCTGGGTGAAAAATAAGCTAAATAAGCTAAATTTATGAATTTCCTTTTGAATTTTTTCACTTATTCTTTGGATTTTGCCAAATTGAACTATGAACGGCTTATATAAAGATGATACATTACCAAAAACGTGCCTAGCGAAAAGGCAATGGTAAAAGAAAATGCTAGGGAAAATTTCATTTATCTTCTTAATAAAAGGCTTTTGTACGGGTATTTTCTTGGACATCTTGTGTAAAACCATATGACATTCTTTATGTCTGAAACATGATATTGTTTGCATATGTTTACACAATATGTAAATATAAACATATACCAATTGGTAGAGGTGAAAAGCAATATTTGTTTTTCCTTGCTTAATTTTTTTTTCAAAAAAGATATGAAGTAAATAGATATGAGTTATTATGTAGTGGGCTAGTTTTTCTAACCATGATTTCACCTTGGCAAGCGGTTCCAAATTGCTGTATCACAACCCCGTAATCCTTACTCACTTACCTTAATTCAGAAGTCTACCATATTACAGTGGCTCCTGGTCCGACCAGACCAGGGACGGCCAAACGCCTATCTAGCCCTCGATATTCATTATTTGCTCAACACAGTTAATGGACAAACCACTAATTTATTATTAGGACGTTGATTTATAATTTTGACAATATATAATGAAAATAATAATCAAATAAATTAATATGGATCGATACAGCTTACTGTCCTGATCTGGTCCCGTCACCAAACAACTACCTTCACTACAAAGATACTGTTCAAAACTGACTCAGTCCTTTGAGGTCTTCATACAATTTCACATTGAATGAATCCTTCGAGGTTCTCATATAATTTCAAAGCTGACAATTTTTCTCCTGTTGGGTTTCATAGGCTGAACATACTTCATTACAGTTATTCGATCGAGGAATGAATCCTTCGAGGTTCTCATATAATTTCAAAGCTGACAATTTTTCTCCTGTTGGGTTTCATAGGCTGAACATACTTCATTACAATTATTCGATCGAGGAATGAATACTTCGAGGTTCTCATATAATTTCAAAGCTGGCAGCTGGCAATTCTTCTCATGTAGGATTTCATAGGCTGAAATAGTATGTTAAATATAATGCTATGTATTATAATGTTACGATATATGTTTCACACATTTCAGATGTATGGAATATTTCATTTTAAGCTGGGTCAAACCTAAAAATTAAAAAAAATTTTTATGTAGCATCTTATATAGGAAAATTTAATAGATAAAAAAAAAAAAAATTAAAAAAAGTTCTGATATATTGTCGTGCCAAAAACTTAATGGGACATTTAGCAGTTATATAATATTACTGAAGATTCAAATTAAGGCTTTTAAATACTTTACGGTAGCGTTGTTTTCTCCTCTGACAAACCAGATAAAAGAACGCCTTTATTTACAAAACAAGACTCTTTTTCGTAGTCTTGGAACTAAGGAACATCAATCATAGCCCATGTACATCCAGTCTCCTATGAGCATATTACCACCCCTGTAAACACAAACAGTACATAATAGACACATTAGAAGGTTTCTTTTTTCTTTGTGACGTATTTTAAAGAAGTGTGATACACGACCTTTAGTGTTAGGCAAAATGTTATTTGCTTTAATCTACGTTTTGTGTACAATTTTATTTATTTTTTTATTTTTTTGAGGCTTAATGTTAAAATTTTTTTGTTTAAGTTCAATCTGATAAATTAAAAAAAAAAAAAATGTTAAGAAAAATTTCTGATATTTTCCATGTCATGTTTTATGGTCCTTGTTTTCGTCATTGTATTTTCATTCTATATGTCATTGTTTTTGTGAAATATGGTCGTCTAGACTTGAGTAGTTTGGTGCTAAGGGTAATTGTGAGTTTTGACCTGAACATTATTATCCTTGATAAGAACATGATAGGCTGATAGATTTAAAGTATTATTTGGCCATGACAAAAAACATCAAAGGTGCTATATATATAATATATACACGCATAAAAGTCTGGATTAGTGAGTTAAATAAACCGGAGATCATTTTCTAATCAATCACTAATTGCCTTGAGGAATTGTGGCTCTTGGGGTAAATGTAGCCAAGAAGTTGACATAGATTTTACTGTTTCAGCTTCGGATGGCTCGACCTAAGGTGAGTGGTTATTAGTAGTTGTAGAAGTATCAGTAAAAAAAAACTTTACAAATGCGAATCCAATAGTTGAAGCCTATGGAACAAGTACGGAACTCTTTAAAAGATTTTTTCTGAAAATTAAAATTCCCTGATTCTATCAGTGATGACAAGTGCTAACAGGTTAAGCCAGTTTTCACAAAATTGGTAGGTAAAAATGAATATGATTCATGAAATCATTTGAATCAAGCCTAATATGGCATAACATTGTAAAAATGAGGTATCATTACCTAACTTAAAAAATTACCATAATCAACTTAATTGGGCTAACATGGGCAAGAGATTGTCGACAGTAGGACTTTTATAATCTATACATTGGTTTTTGTCCAGGCCTTGAGGTTTTTATGATTAAAACCTTGATATATTGGACTAGTCTTACTGATGTTTTATGTCTAGAAAATAGGCCGATTGATGATTCATGGGTATTTGAATAGACTCCGTTTAGCTTCCAATGCACCTTTTGCAACTGTTATGCCTGATATTTTGTCAGATATTTGGATTCGAAGGGAATTGGATCTCGCTGAAGAAGAGGTAGGAATTATTTTGACTCGTTTGTCATCAATGAAGCATTTTCAATATACACACTGTTTTTAAACAACAAGAAATGAAAAGAAGTTTTATTTGTCAAGTAAAATTTCGTGTCCAAAGTAAAAACAATACTATTAAGCGTAAAAAAGTGCAATAAAAAAAATATAAGAAATTAACTAAAATACTTACAATAAAAATAAAATAATCTTGATTGTTCTATTTGATTTTGCCGTCCTGATTCCAGTCATGTAAAATGAGTGGCATCTTAGAATTTGCCTGCTTTTCAAAGTCTTCTCATTAGTACTGCTCTAAAATTAAGTATATATATATATATATATATATATATATATATATTCTCTATAATGCTTTTCTATGGTGAAAATTGCTATAACTGCAAGAATCTTTAAGTGCAGTTGCTGCAAATTTAAATAATAAAAAAAAAAAAAAAAAATTATCTAAACGGCTTGTCTCTGATGGAAGACAGTTGTTGCGTAAAAATTCTTATGGTTACGAATCTTATGTCATCTTTTTTTTCTTGAAGGTTCCAGTGAAATAATAAAAAATTTTTGTATATGTTGTATAATAGAATATTTTTGTATATACTTGTATATAAAAATTATGTTGAAGTTTTGAAATAATAAATGCGTAGATGCCAACTTGATGATTTTTTTCATGCTTTTAATTGCTTTTTTACTCTTGACCATGAATATTTTGAAATTCGGCAGTTCGCTAAATCGTAATTTCCAAAAATTAACCATTAGTGACTTATGGTGGGAAACGGGAAAACTTAGTTTTTCGAGGAACTATATATTTTGGATCTTTTGGAAGCCAATTCGACCAAGTCATTTTTTTTTATATTCGAAGGTTGGGCTGTTAAGAAAAGTAATTGGCCCGGATCTTTCTAAGGTTGCAAAGAAATTCCCTTAAAATTTGACTGGTACCTGACATAAGATTTGGTTTTACCATGAAATAATAAACAGTTTTGAAAGGCTCATTTGAAGTCCTTTCTAAATCTAATTTAGAATATTTTGAGCTCTAAAGCACAAAAATAAGTTATGAATAATAATTAAAAAAAAAATTGCCACCAGACAATTCGCACAGAAATGTCAAGTCCATCAGTGTCCTTCTTTTAAATTTCATCCTCTTCGTATTTTACTGACTTGGTCAAATTGGCTTTTGAGCAGTCTATATCCGTTAAAGTTGATATTGGGCTTTGCAAATTATTGAACTTTTTTTTAGAAATAACTATTGACTCTTTGTCATCCAGTGATAAGTGGTCTGATAAAGAAAAACTATGCAGTAAAACTGTATATCAACAAAAATGATATTACCTTATGAGTCACTTAAAAAAAGGAACACTGGGATTGAGATTAATTCGTGCATGTGCCAGGGTTTTACTTTTTATAGAAATTCGTGAATTTAGCGATATTAAAAAAAAAAAAAAATGATGTTTTTTAAATTTATTTGCATGTGCTGTAATTTTGGGCTGTTAAGGCTACTGAGAAATTCCCTATATTTTATTTCTGGTTTGATGGCTCGTGAAAAGCAGGACAGTTGAACAGTATCCTTAATTCTTGAATGCAAACACGAAATTACAGACACCCAAAGTTTTGTATTTTTATATTTATAACAGTTTGGTTATCTAAAATATCAAGGACTTCCCTAATGTTGGCGAAAACCATTTCCATGTAAACGTCTTGAAAAAAATATGATGTCCTAAAACCAAACTGGTTTGGCTCAATCTTATATTTAGTATTATCATGGAAAATTATAATGGAGGTTTTTGATAATCTTGAGCCTTTTAAATGGGTATATCGTTAATTTCTTTTGGTAACTTGGATCTGAGATTTGGAGAAATAAAAGCTCGTCAAAACAGGATGATAAGATATTGTCGCTATTGCCCTACGGCTAAAGGTATCTCCACTATTGATAATATGATCATAGTTTTAAGCTGTCTTTTTATGTTTTTTTTCTTTTTTTTTATTTTAATCGTATTTAATGATTATCGTAAGTTAATCGTAATTAATGATGATTAATCACCGAAAAACGTCACTAAGCCCCACCTCTTAGCATTATTAATTATAATCACTCGCCGTGGAATATACCCTTGCTGAAATCGGTTCCCCGAAATCAGCTACGTGTGCCTAGCCCTGATATATATATAAAAAAAAAAAAAAAAAAAAAAAAAAAAAAAAAAAAAAAGAATATCTTTTATGTTTCAACTTAGCCATTGATATAATCTGCAGTTGGCTACACTAGAGATATGGCCATTCTTCAATATTAAAAATATTTCGTCGAAAGTAAATGAACAAATTTACAGAACAATCAATTGGACTAATACCTTGCAATAGCTCAGTGGTTATAGCCGTTGTTGCTTAACTGAAAGGGGAGGGGTTCGTTCCTGGTTTTTGTGAGGAAGTGTTATTGTCTCCATCCTTTATTTAATTTTTATCTAATGCTCAAAGATCTTTTTTTAGATACAGATACCACTGTCTTAATTTTGCTGACTGAGGTTTACTGTGGGATATGTGGAAAAGTAATTACTTTTCATTTAAGAAACTTTGTGCCCACCAAACTGACTGTAAAACCAAAACTGAACAAGTCTTGAACTTGTCTAGGGACAGAACAAGGACTTAACTTGTCTAGGGAAACTAGGGACTGAACAAGTCCCTATAATACTGGTTATGAAGAATTGTTAAAAGATTTAAAAAACTACGAAGGCAATTAAGGAAGGATTGACCCCTCCTGATTTTTGGCCTCCTCCTTGATTTAAGTTTTTTTTTAATTTTCACTGAAAAATACTTTTAATGGTGTTAACAAAATTACAATGCATACATCCTAGATTTTTATAAAGAAACTCTGTACTTTTGTCGAGAAAAACCTTCAACACCATTTTAGTTGCTGTCCCCGCAGAAATCTGATCAAAATTTTCAGATTTTGAGTTTTCTATTGTCCAAAATAGTCGGAATTAAAAAAAAAAAAATGCCGCTGGGGGTGCTATGACACTCGCATCCCCTGGATTAAGGGCTGTAAGCTATGCAAGCTTCTCATTGTTTACACATAGGGTTCGTTAGTAGTAAATAGAGGACCTGTTTGATCCTGGTCACTGTTAGAGAATAAACAGTCAGTATATGATACCATGGTACATGTAAATGAGTCGCTAGTCACTCCTCACAAAGTTTTTCTGGTTGGAATTTTCTAAGGATTTAGGAAGTGAAACATTCAACTTAGGGCCTGGAGATCCATGAATTCAATTGGTATATTTATCAAATAACCCCGATAGAAAATCCTTGACGACTGAAAATGTCTGCATGAAAACCATTGTACAATCAAAGACTGGCTAATATTTACGGAAAGCAATTGACTAAGTTAATTCTAAATAAATTACAAAAATCCTTTTCTACGAAACAAGTTTTCCAAAGATAAGTAAAGAGTGCCCTTTTTCATAGTCGAAAGTGATTTACGGTCACCGCGCCCCCCCCCCACGCCCATCAGTCCCCCAAACACATCCAATCAAAATTTTGAGATAGCCATTTTGTTCAGCTTAGTTGATTTCCAGGTAAAAAACAGGTTTTGAAAAGGACAATCCCCAGCCGTCCTAGGGGAAAGGTTTTTAAGTTATGCCCTGGGGGAAGATAAGTTTTTTATATAAGGGTTTGTCGTATAAACAAAAAAAAAAGTTTCTTAGTTTTTACATAAAAAGGGCTCTTACTATTTTTATTTGTCTAATGTGATTCGAGGGCAACTAGCCCCCCCCCCCCCATGCCTTTCATTCCCTTAAACACGCCCAATAAAAACTTTTTAGATAGCCATTTTGTTCAGCGTAGTTGATTTACAGACAGCTAATATGTTTTTGAGGAGGATACTCTGCCACAGCCCTCAGGGCAAGGGTTTTAAGTTATGCCCTGGGGGAATATCTGTTTTTATAGAAGGCGTTGTCGTAGAAACTTCAGAAAAGGGTTCATTCGATTTAAAATTCAACGGGCTAGTGCCTTTTTTAATAGTCGAAAGTTATTAGTAATTATTTTTTTTGGTTGTTGTTGTTTAGACCAGGGCACTTCGTATCGAAGGAGTTGTCGTGGGAAGTTCGAAAGGGGCTCATTAGATTGGAAATAGAAAGGGTTGATGCCCTTTTTAATAGTCGAAAGTGATTGGAGGGCAACTCATCCCCCTACCACACCCCCCCTCCCATTTGCCCAATAATTTTAAAAAAGAAAATTTTCCATAATATTTAAAAAAAAATCACAGTAATAATGCTAATTCCCAATAAGGCATCTCAGCAGTATCCCAAGAACGACTGAGGGTATTATGTTCAAACTTTCGAGGCTACTTCTTCTCTTAAAATTTAACCAAATCAAAATGGTGAAAGTGTATCCAAGCTATCAAAGAAAGTAAACAGATTTTTTGTGAATGGTATCAAGTTTTCCATTTCAGGTCAACTAGAGGAGGTATGAAACTAAGTTAAACAGTACTATTTGTGTCCAGATTTTTAAAAGGGTGTTTGTTGTTAAAAATTGCTGAAAATGTTTCTCCAGCACACAAATAGCAGGCAAAACTAGAAAGTCTTAAAAAACGAAAAGATTTAAACTGTTAAACTTTTTCGATTTAAATTTAAACTTTTTCCCTGAAAAGACTATGTAAATATAAAACGAACATAAATTAATTAAAAAAAACTTTTTCCACAAAATGCGTTTTTCAATGAAAAGTACTGAGCTTCATTAAACAAAAAATGAGGAAAATTAAAAAAAAATATTCTACCAAGCTCGTAACTATCACAAATCAGTATCGATAAATAAATGAAACCAAAAATGATCTGATATTACAATTATTAACCGATTCAAACTCAAAACGAGCAGAAATTAACATAAGTTGGGCGCAAAACCCCTATGCCTTCCCAAGGCCAGAATAAAATTTGCACTTTACTGAAAAAATACAAGTGCATGTGCATTGTCAGTTTAATATACATATACTGGTGTTTAGTAATCAAAATATAAAAATTATTTGATTTATTAAAGTTATAAAAGTAAAAACATTTAATTAGCTTTTTAATTTAATTAGCTAGTTTAATTAGCAATTTAAAAAACTAAGACGACGATATGACAAGGTCTATCTTCCAATAGGAATCAGAATAGGCATATTGTTGATAGGGAAATGTTTTTGCATGGTAGTTGACTTGGTCAAAGAAATACTTGATTGTCACTGCTCATTCACCAATTTTTTCCACACATATTTAGTAGTAGTTATTTATCCACCCTGAAGAAAAACGTACGTCGTAGTTCATTTGGAAATTTACACTGTAGTGCCCAGACACTAGCACATATTTTTGGAGTGAAGGGCAGGGGAAATTAAAGAACGGAAAAATACAAGTAAATTGACTCAAAGCGTGTTAAATTATTGCAAAATCATTTATGATTTCAAAAAATATATGGGGACAGGGGAGGTTCTAGGGAAGGAAAGAAAGTGTGTTTGTCCCGGGCGGAAAAATTTTTGGGACGTAAAATTTCAAATATATAATCTAATGGTTATAATAATTTTCGACGTAATACCTTAAGTTTGCTATTTTTCCAAGACGACACTGCCTTTCTATGGCGAACAAATAAAGGTTAAAATGAGGATAAGTCCATTTATTAGACAGTGAAAACAGATACAAAAGTCTGAACCTTTCTATCACATGTACAGCGATCGCCACCAGCCGAAATACTAAATCATTAAAATTAAAACTGACATTTTTATATGAAACAAAAAATAGCTTCTGGTTCATTCACTAGATTTGTCTGAGAAAGTTCAATAACTGGGTTCATCTAAAGTCTTGAGTTGCAAGTTTTCTTCTTTAATACTGCCTAAATATAAGTTGACTTTCTAATGAAGCTGGCACAATCTTCTTTGCTTTTCACTGTCTAATAAATAAACTTATCCCCATTTGAAAGTTTATTTGTTTATAATAATTTTGTAATTTTATTAAAATAAAGTAGCGTAGTTGGCAGTACGTATAAGCAAACTGAATCTGACGTTTTCATTTTTCGCATATCTTCATAACAATTCTTTGAAAATAAAAGCAAGTAACAATAAAAGTAAAGTATTGCAATGATTTAGATCCCATTCAGTTGTTCCACGAACTCCAAGATATGAAAAAATATCACTCAACACCGATATATATCCTTACAGAAGCCTATAGATGTGTTAAAATCAATTGTGCAATATGAAGATGAAGGGTTCTTCGCAAGCGCAATTGTTTCCTATAAAAAATTTTTTGGGATTGCATTTTCGGTTACCATTTTTTTTTTTTTTTTTTTTTTTTTTAAGATTAAATTAATATTAAATTAACAAATAATTAATATTGCACAACAGTGACAATATTATTTATTTTTAATGAGCATAGAACGCGAATAATTAGAAGCAATCATTTGGAAGAGAAAATTAATAATTTTACGGAGGCTAAAGTAAGAACAGACAGATTTAAACAAATGGAAAATTTTTTTAATAATTGATTTTTTTTTTATTTGACTTGAAAATTTGGGGTCGCCAGGGGGGGGGGGGGGGGGCTAATCAAGATTTTGACCCTGACGCAAGAGCAGCCAGAACCGCCGCTGAAGAGGAGGGGGCAGAAATCTAAAGGCATTGTCCCACTGTGCACACACTGGATAATGGCCCATCTTCTCACTACGTAAAATCTTATGGATTTGTCTTGGTATATTGTTTCGTTAATTAGTTCTGAGAATGGCTTATTACAGCTTATTATTTGGTTTATCAGTTGTTTAGTTCCTCAGTTTTTTAAATTCGACTTCCGTCAGAACCTAGCTTTTGATAATTAGCTTTTGATAAACACTGCAACAAGCTTTGATAATTGAGTAATCCAGGCTGTAGGTCTGGATTTGTTTTCTCTTTTTTAAATACTTTTGCAATATTATTAATCTTTGTATTTATTTCAGAAAGCCGAAGAAACTGATCGAAGTGACGAGAAAAAGCCCAAAGTAGAACCATAGAAGAATTTGGATGATTAAAATTTATTTCTCAATTTTTTTATCTTTCATTGTAATAAAATGATGCGTTTTTCATTGATTGTGCTCCAACTATTAAAATTAAAATCAAGTAGTTGTGGACGTCAAGCCATACGCTAATTGTAGAAAAAGCCAAGACAGATACTCCGAATGAGTGAGATGGCAAATCTGGCATAAGCCCTTTTTAGGATTGTAAAAAAATTATGTCATTTCATTTGTTGATAGATAAGTCTATCTATCATCTGTACATACGTCATTCCCAGGGTAGAACTAAGTTAGATAGTCATAGAACTAAGGGATGAAAGGGTGGATTGATTTTGGGTTGACGAGTGACGAACAATGTCCACTGGACTTGTATGCAAAATCTGGGATTGAATTTGCTTGGACTCACAGGCGAACAAGTGAAACCTAAGCCTAATAGGCTTGGCCGCTTGTTTGTAGTCTGAAGGGGGAATACAGTGACATAGGATTGACACATTGCCAACAAATCCCCTGGTCTTGCAGGCGAATGGTAAAACCTATAGTTTTCCAAGTGTTTGGTTAAGTGGCACGGTAAACGGCGGGAAGTAAGTATGACTCTCTTATTGGACAAATACTTGTGTGTTAGTTTTTGGAAAGGTACGCCCATCTAGAGTCTCAGGCAGGTTGACCAAGAATTTAAAATTGACATAGGACCGTTAGATTGCCGGGAAAGACAAGCAAAGAAGGCGCGCCCGCCGATAGTCTTAGGCAGGTTGACCAAGAATTTAGAATTGACACAGGACCATTAATTTGCGTAGAATGACAGGCGTCCAAAGCCACATTGGGTCCATCCGCATAGAATGTCAGGCAAGGCGAGTGATACAATTCATAAGCTCAGACATTTGCACTAAACTTCAAATTAATTCAATGTTAGTTGCTGAACAAGTTGCCTGGAATTGCAAGGCCAATCAGCGTCCAAAGCCTAAAAGGGCCTGTCTGCTTAGAGTGTTAGGCGAGTGAACCCAGTTACAAGCTAAGACAGTTTTGCTAACAAAAATTAATTAAGTACTGGTTGACCAATATTTAGTTCACCGTTTGTGTTTGTGTCTTGGGTTTGACTGTCTAAGCTTGTCACAAGCTCAGACAAATTTGCTAACAAAAATGCCCAGACGGTTAATAAAATGATATTGCGCCAAACTATCAATGAAAAATTGACAAATAATTATTGACAAATTTTTAACTAATAATGAGTTACAAATTTGCAACCGGAACCCTTGATAATATTCCACAGACGTTATATGGGGGGGTCACTATAGAAAAAAATAATGAAAAATGAAATTTGATCAGAATGCTGGACTGAGCTAAGGCAATGAATAGATACTAATTGGAAAGTGATTGGAGACGGCGAACACCCCTCCCCGCCTATCCTGAAGAGAGAAGCATCCGTGCTTTAAGCGGCGGACATGGGAATATTGGGATCCATATGAAAATGAATATTGGGTTGGTATATGTGTAGAGCCGGGTTACCGCTTGAGCCTTTTCTAGACTTTCTGGGCTCTTTTTTTTGGGGGGGGGGGAGCAAAATAATAATATTTTTGCTGGTAGGGAGTCTGAGTCAGACAGCTCAAGGATCTAAGTTTCTAGCCAATCAGAAAAAAGTCCGTTTGGCCCCTTTTTAGGCCCAATTTTGTTGTTGGGAGGGTCTAGTCTGGAATATTTCTGTACATTATACTAATATTGGTCTAAGGCCTTCGGACTGTAATTTTCAATTTTTATGCTCCTTTGATCAGATTAAATAAAAAAAAACAAGTTTTATTCAACTGAAAGTAAGGAGCAACATCAAGACGAATAAAAATTATTCTGTATATGAAGGTGTTGCCCCCCTCCTCTATACTTTGCTCCTCATGCTAAAGTTTTAGCACTTTTAAAAAACTTCTTATTCTAATTAAACGGCCCTTGTCTTTCAGGATTCTTTCTTAAAAAATTTGGATAAACGGGCAAACTTTAGCGTAAAGAGCTAGGTATTGAAAAGGGAGCAACCCTTTATATACGGAATAATTTCTGTTCGTTTTGAGTTTTAATGTCAGTCCATACTTTCAGTTAAAAAATCTCGTTTTCTTTAAATTTAATTTCTGATAGTTTTTTAAATAATGCTGGTGATCTGGCTCACACTCTATGAAAAACTCCATCCCCTCAGTAAAATTTCTTACAGACGATTCAGCCTAAAAAATTATCCTTGGCATACTTTCTTTTGAAAAAATAGTCTTTAAGCTCTAATCGTTTTTTCGATCACTCCGGAAATCCCGCCTTCCATGAAATTTTTTTCCAAGAAATGCAAACGCGCTGAAAATTTCCCCCGGAACATCTTCACATGCGAAATTGAGTGCCTTCTCAAGATCAGAACATAATTTGCACTTTACTGAAGACTAAATACAATGTATTTGTTTTGACTTTTTTTACTTTAACATATAAAAAATCAATTAAGCTTCAACAAATACTTAGAAGTATATCTATATTAAACAAGCAATCCATGGCCATTTGTTTTTTTTTTTCAGTAAAGTGTAAATTATGTTGTGGTCTTGAGAAGGCATGGAGGTTGTCCTCCCTACTTATGTTAGTTTTTCTCGTTTTGAGTTTGACTCGGTTATTCATTGTAATTTCTGGAAGATTTTGTAAATGCTTGGAAGATTTTGGGACTTTGTTTTGGCTCATTTTTGGTTTAATGGGAGCTCTTTACTTATCTTTGGAAAACTTGTTTCGTAGAAAAGGATTTTTTAATTGATCTAGAATTAATTTAGTCAATTGCTTTCCGTAAATATTAACCATTCTTTGATTGTACAATGGTTTTCATGCAGACATTTTCAGTCGTCAAGGATTTTCCATCGGGGTTATTTGATAAATATACCAATTGGATCCATGGATCTCCAGGCCCTAAGTTGAATGTTTCGCTTCCTAAATCCTTAGAAAATTCCAACCAGAAAAACTTTGTGAGGAGTGACTAGCGACTTATTTACATGTACCATGGTATCATATACTGACTGTTTACTCTCTAACAGTGACCAGGATCAAACAGGTCCTCTCTTTACTACTAACGAACCCTATGTGTAAACAATGAGAAGCTTGCATAGCTTACAGCCCTTAATCCAGGGGATGCGAGTGTCATAGCACCCCCAGCGGCATAGTTTTTTTTTTAATTCCGACTATTTTGGACAATAGAAAAATCAAAATCTGAAAATTTTGATCAGATTTCTGCGGGGCCAGCAACTAAAATGGGGTTGAAGGTTTTTCTCGACAAAAGTACAGAGTTTCTTTATAAAAATCTAGGATGTAAACATTGTAATTTTGTTAACACCATTAAAAGTATTTTTCAGTGAAAATTAAAAAAAAACTTAAATCAAGGAGGAGGCCAAAAATCAGGAGGGGTCAATCTTTCCTTAATTGCCTTCCTAGCTTTTTAAATCTTTTAAAAAAATCTTCATAACCAGTATTATAGGGACTTGTTCAGTCCCTAGTTTCCCTAGACAAGTTAAGTCCTTGTTCTGTCCCTAGACAAGTTCAAGACTTGTTCAGTTTTGGTTTTACAGTCAGTTTGGTGGGCACAAAGTTTCTTAAATGAAAAGTAATTACTTTTCCACATATCCCACAGTAAACCTCAGTCAGCAAAATTAAGACAGTGGTATCTGTATCTAAAAAAAGATCTTTGAGCATTAGATAAAAAATTAAATAAAAGATGGAGACAATAACGCTTCCTCACGAAAACCAGGATCGAACCCCTCCCCTTTCAGTTAAGCAACAACGGCTATAACCACTGAGCTATTGCAAGGTATTAGTCCAATTGATTGTTCTGTAAATTTGTTCATTTACTTTCGACGAAATATTTTTAATATTGAAGAATGGCCATATCTCTTGTGTAGCCAACTGCAGATTATATCAATGGCTAAGTTGAAACATAAAAGGTATTTTTTTTTTTTTTTTTTTTTTATATATATATCAGGGCTAGGCACACGTAGCTGATTTCGGGGAACCGATTTCAGCAAGGGTATATTCCACGGCGAGTGATTATAATTAATAATGGTAAGAGGTGGGGTTTAGTGACGTTTTTTGATGATTATTCATCATTAATTACGATTAATTTACGATAATCATTAAATACGATGAATTGCATGCCTAAAGCTCTATTCTGGTGGTGGGAAAGCATAGCCGTTTTGAACCTTAATCATTTTAATTTTTGCTCGTTTTGAGTTTGACTCGGCTATTTATTGTAATTTCTGTTTGTTTCGAATTTCATTTACTTATCGATACTGACTTGTGGTAGCTTTACGCTTGGTAGATTGTTTGATTCTATGTTTGCTGATTTTTGTTTTCATGGAGTTGTTTACTATACTTTGAAAACCTTTTTGTGAAAAAAACTTTTTTCAATTAATACTAAAAAAAATCTTGATTTATCTATTTAATATACATATACTGCTACTTATTCCTTAAATTTTTAATGTTTTTCATTTATTGAAGTAAAAAAGTGAAAATATCTAAAATGTATTTTGTTTTCAGTAAAGTGCAAATTATATTCTGGTCTTGAGAAGGTAAGGGGGTTGGCAGCCCTATTCATTTTAATATTTGCTTGTTTTCAGTTTCACTCGGTCATTTTTTTGTAATTTCTGTTCATTTAGAGTTTCATTTATTTATTGATTGTGATTTTTTGTAGTTTTACATTCAGATTATTTGAATTTTTTTATTATTATTTTGGACTTTGTTAAGCCTGGAGGGGCTCAAAACACAAAAGCTTTGGAGTACATCCCCTAATTTAAACGACTCAGTTATCATTTCGCATTTGACCTGTGAACATCTATTGATATTTAAGCCGGATTAAATTTGGAATAAATTACAGTGGATTGCAGTGACCGTCAGTTTCGAAATAAGTGAAATAATAATTTATATTTACGGACTATTTTACCATTTGGATATATTTACTAACTCATATAAGGTCATCTATTATTGTACTATCTTTTAATTTGGTTTGATAATATGATTATAATTCAATTTTGCTAATTAGCGAGCAGAAGAGGGGAGTTTCTTGTCGCAAGGGCCGTTGTACCTGCCGGGAGTGTTACTCCCTTAAACTGCGGGGATCTGGTAGCAGGAAACTACGCTTCCTCCGCTTATTGGTATCTGGTTCTTATGATATGTACAGTGAATAATGAATAATGGACTTGTTTTTTCGCCGGTTTTAAATTTTTTGCAGTTTAACCGTGATAATGGAGTGAATGAAAACGAAATACTGAAATTTGGAAAGGAGTTTTTTCTGGACTTGCCGAGTGTAACCGAAGCTAAAAAAAACTCCTCTACGATGCGGCTGTACCTGGGACTGAGCTTCCAAGAAGACAGGGGCCGAAGGCTTTGGAAAGCCATCCGAAGGATATGTTAAGTATATTCGAGAAATGTGACGATGAAGACAGAGACAAACCAATGTTTGTAATTCGTTCTCCAAATGATGTACCAATCATTCCTGCTTTGGTTCATTCGAGTTTGAACGCGAAATTGAATAGAATGGAACACTTCATAAAGACTGTTTCAAGTAAGTTTGATTCGTATGATTATCACTTTCCACCACTGCCTGCCCGTGAAATGCCGTCAACTGATTCTCACACCACTGTTGTTGTCTCTAAAGTGCCGCAAAAACTAAATGACCCGATAAAACGCAAAGAAGTGCTCGATAAACTGAGCTGTCATGATGCAGTTACCAAGCTGAGTTTGCGAGGTGACAAATGGCTAATCAATGTAAAAATCTCTGCTGCTGAAGATTTCAAAGACTTTATTTCAGTGATTTTAGCAGAATCTCCATCCAAGGTGATCACTAAACTGTTTTTCGGGATAGTCAGAGGAATATCGAAGGAATTAGACCTCTTATTCTTTCAAGCATATCAAAGTGTGGTGAAAGTTATGTAGCTTAGTGACACTGGCACGGTTAAACTTGAGTTTTGTGATTCCATGTCAAAAGCCAAGGCTATGCAAAATGGTATTAAACTTGAATATAAATATCTACCAGTGAAAAAATATCTATCTGTCCCTTGGTGCTGTGTAAAATTCCGTTTGCCAGACCATAAAGTAGCTGATTGTGCAAGTTAGGTTGCGAAGTGTGCACGCTGTGCGGGCCCTCATATTTCCACCAAGGATTCTCCCTGCCAGCTTGATGCAAGATGTGCCAATTGTGGTGAAAATCATGCCTCCTTTAGTCTTAGATGCAAAGTGCTGCGAGATATCGTTGCGAAGAAGAACTGATTGTGCCTGTTTCAATTGTTCTGCTTAATATAAATAATACTCGTTTAAAGAAGACTATGATGTATGAATTGTATGACCGTTTTGGCACAGTATGCCTTCAAGAACACCTCCTGACTTCTGCTAGTATTAGCTTATTAAAAAAAAGTCGTAATCAGTCTGATTTTACAACTAATGCTGAGGTCACTTTTGGTAGACCTTCTGGAGGCCTTGCGTGCATTGTTAAGAATAACCTGAGTTTTCTCTCTCCAGTGTGTTTTCACTGTGTCAAATACATCCTTGCTGTTTGGTTCGGTAATACTGTGCTTAATTTGAATCTCCTATGTAACAAAAAAACTGTGCCTACTTTAAATCTGTATATAAAAGCCTTGGCTAATATTAAGGTTATTCTTGCATCTGTTGTATCAACTGGTTATGATTTCATAGTGGTTGGTGACTTCAACACAGATATTAAAAGTCAGTCAGTTTAATCCGATATAGTCCTTGATTCTTTTTCTGCTTATAAAATAGTTGAGAAAAGTGTTGATTATTCATATATTCACCAATCTGGATGTTTGTCTAATATTGACCATGTGGTTTCCTCGCCAAATATTAATGTATCGACTGTTCTTGTTCATGAAGACTATCGTGATATTGACCACCTCCCGATTTCGTTCTCTGCTTCAGTAGTCGCTTCCCGTTCTAATAGACCATTTGCACAAAGTTCTAAGTGGTTTTACAGGAATAACTGGAGTAGAGCTAATTTTGCACTTTATATTACTACGTTGTCCGCGTTATTGGGTTCTATAAATAGTTCCTTACCATTTGCTTCAAGTTACTGACCGTTTCTCAAATGATAAGCAGTCTCTAAATGATTATTATGATAAAATAATTTGGTGCTTAAAACAAGCAGAGGCAACTGCTGTTCCTCTAGAAAAGATTAAAGTTAAAACTAGAAAACCAGAATGGGTGTTGGACCCAGAATTAAAAATTGTAAAGAATAAAACTAAGTTTTGGCTACAAATAAGGTTGTCTTGCGGTCGGCCAAATCGAGAAGTTGTCTTTGATCTGAAGCAAAGTACCAAGCGTGCTTATAAAAAACGTTTACGGCAGTCTAGGGTATCTGGTTTTGATTTTCCTGTGTCGAGAAAGGAGTGGTTTCATGTTATGAATTTGGATAAGCTTAGTAGTGATTTTTCTGAAAGTACTATAGTAGTTCATACTTGGGTGACGTAATATAATGATATTTTTGGCAAGGTGAACCGAGAAGTTGAAAAGCTTTTCAGTAACCTTCTTGAGTCGTGTCTGCCTAATTATATTTCTCAGAGTAATGTATTAACAGTTTCTACAGTTGATATTGGTCAAGCTATTAAGAATATGCAATCTAGCTCTGTTGATCAAGAAGGAATTTTGTCTTATCATCTAAAAGTAATTTGCCCTAATTTGATAGATCACCTTCAGCTACTGTTTCAGATGTGTTTATCTACTTCTACGCGTCCCGACAGTTTTCTCTGTGGCATAGTCACCTCGGTTTTGAAGCATGGAAAAACTTCGTCAGAGTGTAGTTCTTATCGACCAATTACTGTTTTGTGCACTCTTAGCAAAGTTTTTGAATATATTCTTCTCCCTTTCATTTCAAAAAATTTTAATTTTGGTAAAAACCAATTTGGCTCTAAAAAAAGGCTGGGATCTCAGCACGCCCCTTATGTTCTAGCTTCCCTCGTTTTGCAATCTGTTAATGATAAATCTCCCCTTCAGATCTGTGCTCTTGATCTTTCAAAAGATTTTAATAGTATAGTCCACTCACATGCACTCTATTCCCTTTTTTCTAATAGTATTAACCTTTATATCGTTGTTTTGTTACGGTACTGGTTTTCTAACTATTTTATTTAGGTAAAAGGTAATAGAGTAGCGTCTGATTCAAATGTTTTTCTCCGGAATGGGGTCTGTCAAGGTGGTGTGCTTTCTCCAACTATTTTTAAGCTATGTATTGCTCCTATTCTTTTATCCTTGCCTTCGACTTTCATTTCTGATGGAATTGATGTCTCGTATCTTGTTTATGCGGACGATGTTCTCCTTGTCAGTCGTTCTAGGGCTGGGCTCTCACATTTTGTCAGCTGGATCTCAGACCAGTTCAGACGGATTGGGTTTATGTTGAATGTTGATAAGTGCGAATATATTTCATTTAATTCGAGTGCGAGTCTCCCTCTGAATTGTGTTTTTATCTCTATTCCCTGTGTCTCTGCTTTTCAGTGGCTTGGTCTTCACATTACTAATAATCTCAAAACACTTCGGGCTCTGACAGTTTCTAATGCAAAAAAAAAAAAAATTCAGATAGGATATTAAAAAATTTTTGAAAATATAGGAAGTTAAAATATACGAGCGCTTGGTAAATTATATTCTTCATTTTGCGATCATTCTATTTCTTTTTTTATCTGGTTTTCTTCCAATTCTGAAGCCTAAAGATCTGAATTCTATCCGGACTTATTATTTTAAATTTTTTCGGTACCTTCTGTGCCTCCCTCCGTGGTTCCGGAACCGGCATCTAAAATCGCGATTCGGCCTCCCTGATTTACGGGAAAAAGTGACTGTGCTTGCGGGAAAGCTGTCGTTGTCTGCAGGTCTTACTGCGCACCATAATTTACGTCGTTTTATGTAAATAATTGTTAAGTGTGCGAGTTTGCTTTATTTTTGTTCTTGGTGTACTCCGCTTCTTTTTTATAGTGGGTAATAAATAAATTATTATTATTATTATTATAGATCACATTAGACGACTAGAGAAAATTTACTATACATTAATTCTTTGTCAGTTATACTTATCTACTGAGATAAACAAGAAGGTAAAACGGAACATATTGTGTTTAAAATCTCCACTGGAGACAGCTATATTTGTATTTGCCTGTTCTTCAAAGTGGACTACCGCTGGATAATCTTTTTTGAGTCAATGGTATCGGTGAGGTCTTTCTCATTTGCCACCAACCGCAGGGAATGTAGCCAAGCATCAACCACGGCAGTTCTAAGTAAATTCTTAACAAACTTGAGCTTACTTGAGCTTGCGGCAGCAGCAACTGCAACAAGTGCTGTCGCAATCAATTTGCGAAGGCGACTAGCTTGCTTAAGCCGATGTTGCCGCCAATTTCCTTCACCTAGGACTTCTCTGAAGCAAGTAGCGCCATGGCAGCTGAAATAAAAGTTCAAGCTAGTGTAAGGAGGCATTATTTACGGACCAGAGACAAATCAAGGTAGTTTTGCCTCGGAACCAAGGGACGTGAGTAAGTGAAGTTCTTTTTAACTAGGATAAAAAGCTACTGCTAGCCTGTGTAAATTTCCTTTGAGAATAATACTGAAATAAGATAATAAACTTCAGAGACATTTCTGTCGGCTGGGCTAAACTCAGGTCTTATGCTGAATTAATCTAATACTCACATTTGAGATATTTAAACTGAAATTGGAGTCAGGGCGAAATCCTGTTTTGAGGGTTGTCAATAGATTTGTTATTAAAGAACGCGTAATCTAATTAGAACCAATTAGAAGCAGGAAAATGTGCGTGTAAATAATTTAAGACTCTAAAATTTTCTACTTGGTGATTTAGGTTTATAATTTAGTTAGAGTATATTAATCAACCAAGACTTGGCTATCTAGACAAGGTACAGCATTTAAGGGTTAAATAGGATAATATTAGTTACGTCCCAGAAACTGAAACTTGTGAATAGGAGGAAACACTAACCAAGAAGAACAACGATTAGGAGAGCTTTTGTGATTCCCATTCCAGCCTAGTTACCCTTGGAACTTGCCTGGCATTTATTAAAATATTATATAAAAGAAGATTAGGACTATTGGATACTAACATTACTCCTCCCTTGTGTATTCTCTAACGTTTAGACGAATGGGGACCTCATTCCTCTTTTTAGCCACTATTTCATTTGTTAACTTGTGCCAAATATTTATATGAAGGCAACCTCGATGTTATACAGATAGGTTAGGGAAGAAAGGGGAACTGTATTGTCCAATTAAGAATTTCAATCCCTTTCCGTATAGATAAGATTCAATCTTCCCTGGTAAAGTTTAAGTTTATCAAAGGTCCAAATAGCACTAAGCCCTTTTTCAAGATATAAAAATAAGAGCTTGGTTTAGGTCAAACAAATGATTTGAGATCTAATCAAAACATTACTCGAGAAGGAATAATTTGAAGAAAAGGATTTTAATTATCGTAGAACCCAAGCCTTGTCTAATTATTCAAGAGTCACGCTTCCAATTAGAAGTATTAATAGCCTAAAACTAAATTAAACTCTTTTTTCGGTAAACAACGTGGATTGAACAACAGAAACACACAATATATGATTAGCCGACCTAGAGGAGGTATTGGAAGAATTCAGAGTAATTAGAATTACAATATTCTTTTCATTTTATTCTATTTATAATAAAAATCCGTCGTCACTGGATTTTGAGTATCGATCTAACCAACGCCTCAGTTATAACACAATACCAAATTTTAGCCTCAATAAGTAGGGGAAGCTTACAACTGGTGACAGCAGTACTCAAATTCGGTGGAATTTTCGTTTAAGGGGCGGGGCGGGAGGATTAATAAAATTGTAAATTTTGGTATCATTTAGTCATTTGTTCTTCGCAAGAAGGTGTGTGTTCAGTATTTTCCGACAATTTTCGTCAAGCCTAGTAGCAACAGATTAGTTTGAAAAAGTGTTCATTTCAATAACAAATTTAAATAACTTGACTTGAAAGGAAGTTTAGGCAGCTCTTACCTTCCTAGAACTCTTTCTTTCTTCTATTTTTCTTTATCTTTGTTACTAGTTCCAGTGTCTGTATCGTTTGTAGCTCGCTTTAATCTTTTTTAATACTAGTGCCATAGGTTAATCATCTTTAAAAGCGTAATCATACTACTAGCCTTGAGGGTTAATTTAAATCGAGATATTGAGCTAATTCTTACGCAATTTCCAAACTAACTCATTTTGCTAGTTTCAAACAATTCAAAGGTTCAAAATATTTCCCACATTAAGAGTTTATAAAGATAGAACCATCATGAGTTCAAATGAAAACAAAATTAAAGAGTTAAAAATTGCACTACAACAATCACAGTCTAGAACAAACGCTCTTGAAGGGCAATATAGAGACGCCCCTGTCACAAGTACGCTTCAAAATCTCTCTGTAGAACAGGTACCTCCCATCTCGTTACTAACATATCCAAATGAAATCCACTTATCGATTACGACCCTTAAACAAATACAAAGGAGTTTAGAAACAAAATGACATCGCTATGATTAACCAAGCTATTTGCTATACACGGGGAGACATCCAAAGATTTACAACGAGCTTAGATATGTAAGGTTGCCCCTTACTTACAGGGCTAATAAATTTGGTAGTGTGATACAAACTGAGGCTTGGGTAAGAAATCGGTACTCAGAATTCAGTAACAACTGATTTTTATTACAAAAGAAGATAAAAAGAAAAATATTCTAATTCTGATTATGTTGAATACTTCTGAACCTCTTCTAGGTCTAAGGTCTAATGATCTACTTGTTCAATCCACAAATGTTTACCGAAAAGAAAAAGATTAAGTTAATTCTTGGCTATCGAATGTTTCTACTTAAAAGGTTACACTTGAATAGCTAGTCAAGGCTTGAGTTCTGGGTTATTAAAATCCTTTAGTTCAAACTATCGTTGAGCTAAGCTAATAATAACCGTACTTGATTTTAATTCAATTTTCATTAACCAAAACCAAGAGATTATCTTATTATTTCTTGAAAAGGGTTGTGTATTCCTTTGACCTTCACTAAGCTTTAACTTTAGCAGGGAAAACTTAATTGAAAATATATGGACATAAAGGTTTAGAAATTCTTAATCTGATAATATTGTTCCCTTTTCCCCTAACCTACCTGTTTAAACATTAAGGTCACCTTTGTATAAACATGCAGTACAGATTTAATGAAATGAAAGAATGATTAAAAAGGGAACGGTGTTCCTCTTCGTATAAACGTCTGAATATTGCCCAAGGGGGGGGGGTAAGTAAGGTTAGGTTCCGATAATTACATTTTTCTGAGAAACGGTATGTAGAAAGTAACTCTCCGCCTCACGGGACTCTAGGCTGAAAAGGGGACGCACCAATGGCGCTCCTAGCTGTCTCTTCTTGGTTAAGGGTCCTTTCCTCTTTAAAACCTCAGTTATTCAAAGCTTAAATTTCTGGGAAGAAATTTAATTTGGCTTATTCTAACCTTAAAATGCTGTTTTGTCCAAATGGCTCAAGCCTTGTCTAGGTACAAATACTACCGAAACTATAAGCCCAAAATCATCAACTTAGATTTCAGCACTAGTTGTTATTAATTTCTCCTATATACGTATCAAAGTTATTTCCAAGTGAAAGAAATCTTTAGAGGTGTTCTTCTTATTTTAACTTTTATCTTCAAACTTTTATCCCCAAGGGGAATTCAGACAGACAGTGGTAGCTTATCGTAATTACAAAGTAAAACACTTACTCCTTGTTTGATCCAAAAAGACTACCCTGTTTTCGTCTCGAATCCCTATTTCAAGTTCTGTCTTATTTTGTTCTTCTTTCCTCTCATTGGTCAGAGACCAGTTTGATGTAATCCTAATAATAGTTCTTTGTTCAAAAGATTAGTTTCCGCTTTCTCTATTAAAAACCATGTTTTGTCATGTGATACAAATCGCGTAATATCTCTTTGTCGTTTACCTCTCGAGTTTAAAACGGCGGTCCGGTATTTGCATTTTATGGCCCTAAATGGATCAAGGATATTCTTATTCAAATGTAATGTTGTTTGTTCTCCTTACACAAAGGAAATTAATACTTACCTTTATAATTACTCAAAAGTCATACTTTGCTATTTTTACAATTTAGTCAGGTTATGATGGCTTTCCCACATTCTCACAACCTCCCACACTTAAAATTCTTAGTACAGTTATTTTTTCTTAATGAAACCATAATTGACTAAATTGATTCTTTGCTAAGAATCAATTTAGTTCAATTTCTTCCTGTTCTACATTTACGTGAAATCCTTGAGACTTTTGTTTCCTATAGTCTAACCATAGTTTTCTCAATGTTTTAAATATAATTCCAATTGAGACTAGTCCTAATAAAGATAGAAATAGATTAAAGGTATTTAGAAAAATTGTCCAATAGCTAGCCGTTTTCCTTCCTTTTTCGTCCTTTAAGGAAATGTGCATTTTTATTAACTCAGCTATGCCAATCTGCGTCTTGGAGTTGTTCTGGAAATATATAGAGATTAAATCTTCCATTAGTTTTTTATACCAGCTATGGAGAGGTTTCCTTTTAGGCTAATTATCGATATGTTTAAAGGTGCCATTTCCTTTGTAATCTGTCCCCTATACATACTGTTTATCTTTAACATCTCTGCAGTGAGAGAAAATTCTTCTGGCAATTTCACTATTGAGCTGCCTTTTATATATGTGAATTTACTGTTTTTTTTCTGTTTTACATTCGAAATGTATTCTTATTTCTTCTTTGAAAGGAGATGTGATTATATACCTTTCCCTTCCGATTCTTTGGATTAAGATTTTATTTTCCTTTATAATTTTGGTTTGACACTCTTTATTAATTAATGCATTATTTTCCATATAGTTTGCTGAACTGCAGGAGTTCATTTGTGTGCTTCTAATAATAAATTGGTGGTTGCACAATAGTGGTATACTATTTAAATTACATTCTTTTTCTATATTATCATCTTCTAAAAAAATATCTCGTTTGATCTTTACTTAACCCAAAAAAATTAAACTCTTTTTCTATTTGAAAGAAATACGAAGTGTTTGACACTGGAAACAGAATGCTGAACATTTCGAACATTCTGAACCCATCTTGTTTTTTTATATAGAAAAATCCCAAATAACCAACAATTTCAATTGTTGTGTCGCCATATTGCAGCTAATCGATTTATGAAGGTCCAGTAGGCCGTAACGTCTATAATTTATCGATATTCTATAACCTATTGGTAGGGAATTTTCAATTTAGAAAATTGTCCTAAGCATGTCTGCCGGGTCTGTGACAATGAATGGGAAACTTTTATTTTCTGCTTGAAGAATAGAAAGGATTACTGTTTCTATTTTTTTACTAGCTTTTTTATTTGGATTGAACTTTTTGTCATTTCTTTGTTTATCTGTAATATTAGGAAATTTATTTCATTAATTTCCTTTGATATATACTCGATAACTCTCTTGGAGATCCTTCCCAAAATTTCTAGGCTTTTGTTTCTTTCCATTCTTAATTATCTGTCGTGGTCACTTACTAACCATATAGATCTGTCCGACATTTGTATTAAATTTTTTTTTTTTTTTTTTTTTTCCTTTTGGTTTTTAAATAATCTACTTGATGAAGAATTTTCTCTATATTTTCTTCCGTTGCTAGTCCTGCGGCCCACCCTATTTTGTCCCCAAATTGGTAGAAGACTCCGTTTGTTTCGTTTTGTGTTATCTGTCATTAATGATTCTAGTATATACATTTGTATACTTTGCGCGTTGGGATACAAGCTTTTTTCGAATCCCTATGGATGCAAACCTTTTTTTTTTATTCCTTAAGAGGTAGACGCAACCATTTCTTGCATCCTTAAGAGGTAGACGCAACCCTTTCTTGCATCCTTAAGAGGTGGATGCGACCCAGTTTTGTATCCTTGATAGGGGTCCTCTCAACCTCCGTCTGAAGAACATGACTCCCTGTCATGACATATCCGTGACTCCTAGTCACACTCAGTCTATTCCTAACGGTTAACCGACTACAAAACTACGGAATTTGCGCCTGTGCCTTCCCGTGGTTCCCTAACCAGTGCTCGGAGGCCGCAGTACCTTCGGAAAAATTGCTTTAAAGTTTTTCTTGGGGTTGGTGTATAGGTGTTGGAGCTAAAAAATATTTTACTTTGTGGCCTGTTTCACCACAGCGGATACAAGTTGGAGATTTTTACATTCCGATTGTCTATGGACCCCCGCAAGTCCAGCTTTTTATGCGAGCATTTTTTCTTTCACTAAATTTATACCTGGAATAATTATCCCTAGTTGATCTTGACATATCTTTCTTTTTAGGAATGTCTAAGCTCGTTGCAAATCTTTTTATTTCTCCCCCTGTATAACAAATAGCTTGATTAATCCTAGCACTGTCATTTTTTTCTAAACTCCTCACCAACTTAAACTGGTAATAATTTGCGATTTTTCTGTTTCCGACAACACAGATGAGTTCAGAATGTTGGAAAGGTTCAAATTTTTATAAGTCGTATTTTTTTTACATAGAGAACGGGCACAAAATTTTTCCTCGTAAAATATATTTTTTTATTTCCCTTTGGTTTTTAAAGTCTTCCCTTGTTACTGGACCTTTTGGCACCTTTAAATACTCTTTAAAGGATTCACTTATCATTTGGAAAGGTGTCTCTAATACTCTCACCAAAGCACAGTAATAACTGTCAATAAAGGGCAAGAGTTATGACAGAGCCGTCATTTTACTCGGTGACGCCACGCTTGAATTACAAAAGCAAAAAGAAAACCTGAAGCTTCTGAAGCATAGTATGAAAAGCTTATATTAAGACCAAGTTGTATTCAAATATTTTTTAATAGCTTTTGCCAGATTCAGGATAAAAGATTAAACAGTATACTACATTTCGGAAGACGAAATTGAATATTTATTTTCAATTTACTTTCAGATTAGGGTTAGTTCAACCATTGGCCTAGATGAAGTGAGGCAAATACGAGTTTCCTTGTAAAAAGAAAAAGGGAAAGATGTAACAACATATTGGACATCGACTTTTAATATTTTAAGCTCTTTATATATGTATATTAAAAAAACTTTCCGAAAAATAAGTTTTTCAAAGAAAAGTAATGGAAATTTTAAACCTAAGCTCAGCAGATACAAATACCTTTTAAAATTCAAACTCAAAACGATCAGAAACTACTATTAAAGAATAAATGAAACCCAAAACGAACACAAATTAAATAAACAATTATAGCAAAAATATACAACAATTAATAATATAAATGAATAAATTGATGAATGACATAAAACAAGTAATAACATAAATGAATAAATAGATCTTAAAGTGAGCAATGCTTAGATTAAATTTGAATATCAAGCTTAAAACGAAAAAAATGGATTAAAGTATAGATGAAACTTAAAACAAACAGAAATTAAATAAACAATCAATGCAAACAAACATACAATAGATATTAATATAAATTAATAAATAAATCTTAAAACCAGTTAAACTGAAATTAAATATGCAAATCAATCTTGAAACGAACAAAAATCACTACAAACAAGAGTTTGGGTCTAACCTCCTTCTCTCACTGTAAAAGTCTAAAACCTACTGTGTCATTGGCGCTTTACTAAAAACTAAATGCGTCGTGAACAGTCTTGGAAAGTATAAACAACATCAAATAGAATATTTGATGTATAATGATATTAATTGTTGAAAGATCCACAGTAGCGGATCCAGGATTTTAGGAAGGGGGGGGGCGACTCGGGGCGAAAAAGTCCCCGTCGAAATTAATCCAAACGGACCGGCCTGATATTTACATTTGCATGCCTCTGCTTATATTAGTCATTTAGATGTCTGTTATTTAAAGATATCCACAAAAATACATTTATAGAAACACTATCAATATTGTATAACAAATTCTCGCCTCATATTTCCACTATTAGCAAATCTATCAATAACACTTTCTACACTTATGTCAATATCACGGTGAACATGAAGAAGGGCAAGTCCGGTGAGTCTTTCCTCCGTCATTTTATTTCTTAGCCACGTTTTCAATCTTCTCAAGGTAGAAAAACTTCGTTCAACGGATGCCACACTGACAGGTAGGGTCATGAGAATCTGCAAGAGCGCTGAAATATTCGGGAAAATATAAGCATCGCAGTTCTGTTTCTGTAAAGGTTCCCCTAGTGTTTCATGTATTCTACCTGTGCCTGCATTGCTTTCTCTCAGACGAAGCCACCGAGTTTTCCATATTGTCGCTTCTCCGGCCAGGGCAGATTCACAAACCGATTGGGAGGGGAAACCCATTACTGACCAGTATTGCTGTGACAAGTCATGAATCGTATTAGCGAATTGTTGTTTGTTCGTTTCCGTACAATTTATTGGCAAGAAAATACTGAGCTTAAAAGTGTCCAGCGTTTCAACGAAAAAACGGCTTTCTAAGTCCGAAATGATTGTGTCCAACAGGGGAATAAAAACTGACCGTCTATAATATTCCTCGTGTGAACTGAATGGTACATTAATCCGATTCGTTTGTTTTTTCGCTATCCTTGGGACTGTTATTTCTAAACCTAGCTCAGTTGCCTCGTCGAGGTAACTTTTATTATCTCATCAAATTAGTTTTTAAACTCGCTTTCACTCCCATAACGTTTTACTATATGCTGGGTACGAAGTTCCTTAAAATGGCTTGTTGCGGATGCGAGGTCTAAGTTCTTCTTCTGAAATAGCCGACTGAGTGGTAAAATTAGTCCAGATATGTTACTAAGAGAGTAAATGGTTACTATCAGGTCGGAGGATGTGACAGCAGTCAATAAGGATTTGGTTTTTGCTCCAATTGTGCGTTCTGCCCAGCCACTGATGATCTCAAGAGCTTCCACTATCTTAGGGAGTTCTATCACAAACTGCATTAAGGAATCGTGCCTTTCAATCCAGCGCGTTTCACAAATTACAGTTAGCTGTGCTTTCATTACTCCTGTTAAAACATAATTGTGCTTTGCAGAAGCACCAAAAAAAGCAACTATTTCTTTTATTACTCCGATGGAGCTTCTAATACTCTGGATAGAAGAAGTTTTTGACATGGAAAGATTTAGAGCATGGTTGAAACATGGGCAACGCAGGGCATTCTTTGCTACCTTTTGAACTTCTTTTACAGCTCCACAATGTTCTGAAACCATCATAGCACATCCATCAGTGCCTATGCCCACACAATTTTCCAAGTCTAGCCCAAGAGATAGAAGAAAATCCAACACAACATTTCCAAGCGTTTCCCCTTTAATGGTCGGTTCGAAGTTTCCAATGCTGTCCGAGTAACAAGTTTCGTGTAGGTCTAAAAAACCAACGAAATCTTCACGTCTTGTGCAATTGTAATTGTAGCAAAGGGCAATACTCAGTTGTGACTTGTGTGACACATCCGTTGTTTCATCAAAAACCACACTGTAGAACTTGGCAGAATGAATTCGTGCAAGAATTTCTTTAAGAACCTCTTTGGCAAAACATTCAATTAATTCATTCTGTGTTGTTTTGCTTATATAAATAGCATTTGCACCTGAGCTTTCCAAATGTTCTTTTAAAGTGATATCGCCACTATTTACACGGTACCTTAAAAGTTCTTGAAAGTTCCCTTCGTTTGTCAATGGGTCCTTTTCTGCCAATAATTCTTCATCATCTCTATGGCCACGAAGAGCAATGTTCTGTCGACCCAAGAAAACAATTGATTCTACAATTGGCTTCAATCTCGCTCTGTTTTCCTGCACTTGTTGGCTACGTTGTTCGTTTACAAGGCTTAAATGTTGGTTTCAGGGTTGTCATATTTTAGAAGGAAATGTTTGCCTGCGTCAACTGAATCGCGGTGATACTGATTATTTTCATGAGACACCAAGTCACCGTCTTTTCCAGTTAGCTTAGCAAAAGTCACGAGGGGCTTCTTTACCAACTTTTGTAATTGATTGGAGCCTCCAACTCCTCGAACGTTAAACAAAATACAATATTTACAGAATAAGCCCCTCATCTTATTTGAAAGTACTAGCCAATGAAATTCTTCCAAGCGAGTACGATCGAAAAATCTCTTTTCGTCCCTGCCTCGCTTCTTGTGAACTGAATAGGGGAAGCTGTAGTTAGACGTCGGAATCCACGGGTTCTGAAGCAATTGATATCGCGTACGATCATCCAGTTTTTCAAGTCTATCGATATAGGTTCCGATATCATTTTCGTAGAAAGTGCTTATATTTGCAATGTTTGTGTTAGGCTTGGGGCTACACTCTTCGATTGATGCTAACGAATCATGCACTATCTCACTATTAGTCAAAGCCCTGGAATCACTACTAACACGGTAACTCTCATTATTTCTATCTTCAATTACGGCATCCACTCGCCTAGCTTTAGCTTCCGAACCAAAAAAGTTGTCGAGAGTTATCTGCTTTCGCTTCGACATCATAACTGGTTAATATTATCCAAAAATTGTATACTTTTCAAACCCTTCTAGAATCGCGACTAACCCTAAGGCGTATGTGTTATCGGAGTCATTTCAAGATTTTTGCTTAGTTATTGAATAAGAAACAGGTTTTGACGCGCACACTTTTTGAAGCTTCAACGATTTACGGAATGACAAGCTTCAAAATGACTTGTAAGTTTGGGTGACACCAGACGCTCTAGACAATTCCCTATAGACTTAAGGTAGAAAGACAAAGTGTCGTCCGATCATTTTCAAAGATGCGTTGAACAATGCGTTTATATCGCACTAAAGTCAAATAAAATATAATTATATAAATTTTGGCCCAAGCAAGGGGGGAGCGATCGCCCCCCCCCCCTGGATCCGCTACTGACGATCCATCAGTTCGACAATTTGTTTCACTGTAATTGTATTTCATTTTCAGTACTGTAAAAGAAAAAGACTGGAAAAGACTGGAAAAGAAATATTTGTAATATAATCCGTTTTCAGTTAAGCGCCAATGACGCAGTAGGCTTTTGGTTTTTATTTACAGTCAGGAAAGGAGGCAGTATCCAAACACTTGTTTGTTGGGAAATTATATTCGTCTTTAACAAGTTTAAAAAGAGCTAATAAATTAAACTGAATATTTGATGAATAATGATATTAATTGCTGAAAGCTCATCAGTTCAAAATAGGAAAATATTTTATTTCGTTTTAAGCTTGATAGTCATATTCAAGCTAAGGATTACTCGCTTTAAGATCTATTTATTCATTTATATTATTACTTGTTGTATGTTTTTTCTATGATTGTTTATTTAATTTCTGTTCGTTTTGGGTTTCATTTATTCTTTAATAATAATTTCTGGTCGTTTTTTTTATTAATTTTAAAATTTATTTTTATATTTTTATATTAATTTTAAAATTTATTTTAATTATATTTTTATAAAATATTTTTCAGAATTTTTTTTTAACTAATTTTTTTTATATTTTGATTGAGGAAAAATTTCAAGTTTTTAAAAATTTCCGATTTCAAAATCAAACTTAAAAAAAAATCAAGTATTCATCAAAGTATCAAAACTGAGATCAAAGTAACAATATCAAAGTGAAAAAATGGGTTTGTGTCAACCTCGGGGCGTTTATTATCTGATGTTTGAACTATTTTTTTTTACAAAATTACTATCTCAAAATTTTTATCGGATGGGTTTGGGGAAAAAGGGCATGGGGGGATTAGATTAAGCTTCGGTATCTTTTGACTCTTTAAAAGTGAATTAGAACTTTCTATTTTCAACCAAATGAGTCCTCTCTGAAATTTATACGAGTATCCCTTCTATAAGAACCGTATATAACCCCAGAGTATGACCTACAACACCTATCTAGGGGCCCTGGGGGGTTTTGTCGACCCTGGAGGTTTAATATCTGATGGTTGAACTATTTTTAACAAAATGGTCACCTAAAATTTCTACCAGATGGGTATATCCATCCGATACACCCAAAGGCGTAGAGGGAGGGAGGGGCTAGTTGCCTTCTAATCTTTTTTCACTCTGAGAAAATGAAATACAACTTTTAATTTCCATTCACATTACCATTCTCTTAATTTTATACGAGCAGTCCTTCCAAAAGCACCAAAACTTCTCAAAAACCAAGAAATAACCCGCCGGCCCCCGTCGTGGGGGGGGGAGTTGTGTCGACACAGAAATTTTTTTTATCTTATCTTTGAACTATTTTTAACGAAATGACCATACGTAAAGGAGTTTTCGTTATATGATCTTTGAACTATTTTTAACAAAATGACTACCTCAAATTTTTGTTCAGATGTATTTGGGGGTAAAGGACTTAGGGGGCATATTGCCCTTTGATAACTTTTGACTCTTAAAAAGGGCACTAGAACTCTCGATTTTCAATCGAATGAGCCCATTTGAAGTTTTTACGACGACCCCTTCTAGATGAAGTGCCTCTGGGAAAAAAATAAATGGAGTGTGAGGGGAGGCTAGCTACCCTCCAATCACTATTGACTCCTACAAAATTAATTACAACTTTCAATTTCCAATCAAATGAGTCCTTTAGGAATTTTATACGAGCGTCCCTTCCATAACAACCATATATGCCCCAGGGCATAACTTACAACGCCTACCCCGGGGCCCTGGGGGGCTGTATTGACACCTGGAGATTTTTGTTGATTTTGAATTAAAGTTATCAAGTATTTTGCAGTAGGTTGCATCAAAACATGGCCAATCGTAGACAGAGAAAAGCCAAGACAGATATATAGAATCTCTTGACATGGGCAGTGAATGGGAAATCAGAACTTTTAAATTTTTTTAACAAAATGTCTTTCTCGAATTTTTTTTCTGTTGTATTTAGGGCATGGAGGAGGGGGTGGGGTCTAGTTGTCCTTCGATCTCTTTTGACTCTTAAAAAGTGAACAAGAACTTTCAATTTCAAATCAAATGAGCCATCTCCGAAGTTTATACGAGCATCCCTTCTATAAGAACTATATATGCCCCTAGAGCATTACTCATAACGCATGCCTCCGGGCCCTGGCGGGTTCCGTTGACACAGGAATTTTTCTTATCTGACCTTTGAACTATTTTTAATGATATGACTCTTATAAAAGTTTTATCGGATGGGCTTGGGGACGCCTTCTATAAACACCTTGTATTCCCCCAGGGTATAGCTTAAAACCCTTGCCCTGAGGGTTGGGGGGGGGGGGGAGCGTCCACCTCAAAAAAATATTTTATATCTGGAAATCAACTACACTTAACAAAATAGCTATCTCAAAATTTTGATCGGATGTGTTTGGGGGAATGATAGGCGTGGGGGGGGGGGGCTAGTTGCCCACCAATCACTTTAGAATATTAAAAATTGCACTAACTCTTTAAATTTTCAGTCGAATGAGCCTTTTTTGAAGTTTCTGTGACAATACCTTCTATAAAAACCTCATATGCCCCAGGGCATAACTTAAGACCCTTGCCCTGAGGGTTGTCCTCCTCGAAAACATATTAATTCTGGAAATCAGCTACGCTGAACAAAAGTGCTATCTCAAACTTGTGATGGGATGGGGGGGGGGGACTGATGGACGTGGGGGGGGGCTAGGTTCCGTCCAATCACTTTCGACTATTAAAAAGGGCACTAGAATTCTCGATTTTCAATCGAATGATCCCACTTTGAAGTTTCTACGACAACACCTTCTGTAAATACCTTAGAAGTCCCCAGGGCATAACTTTAAACCCTTGCCCTGAGGGTTGTTGTGGGAGATTGTCCTCCTCAAAAACATATTTTCTATCAGGAAATCAAATACGCTGAGCAAAATGACTTTCTCAAAATGTCGATTGGATGTGTTTGGGGGAATAATAGGAGTGGGGGGGGGCTAGGGGCCCTTCAATCACTTTCGACTATTAAAAAGGGCCATATCCCGTGTAATTTCTCCACGAAATGAGCCTTTTTTGAAGTTTCTACAGCAAAACCCTCTATAAAACCCTTATATGCTCTTTACGCTAAAGTTTGACTTTCTTATAACTCTTATTTTTTCAAACAATAAAAAACTTTAGCGTACAGAGCGAGGCGTTGAGGAGGGGACAGCCCCTTTCATATACGGAATAATTTCTGTTCGTTTTAAGTTTTAACGTCGTTCCTTACTTTCAGTTAAAAACTTGTTTTTTTTTTATTTAATCTAATCAAAACCGATGAGAAGCCAGAAAATATGCCCGTAAATAGTTTAAAACTCTAAAATTTTCTATTATAAGCCTCAGTTATAACACACTACTAAATTTTAGCCCTGATAAGTAGGGCAAGCTGACACTAGTAGAATCTTGAGGTCTCTTTTGGTTTGGAAAAAATGTTGTCGCTAGCTCAATATTTGCAACTAAAACCATTTTTTAAAGGAGGCTGAAGTAAGGAGCAAAATGCCTGAATATTGACAAGGAAAGCTATAAAATATCTCTCGTTCTGGCAAACACTTTTGCACTGTCAATGTATCTGTCGATTTTATCCTCCGATTTTCTGTCGAAAAGTTTCTTCATAGCTTCAAGCATCTCGATTGTGTCGATGATTATGATCTATTCTTCAAGTTTTTCTGCTGCTATACTGATCTCGTAAATGATTTTTTTTCATAAAGACGAGGCAAGCGATAAATTAGAAGTTTGGAATCCTATTCAGAAGGCCGCTAGCTTCGCCTTTGTTTTCGCATTGGTGTTCTTTAACTGTTTATTTTTCCGTAAATGGTTGAAACTATTGCTTCAAACTTAGTAACTACTGCATGTATGGTTTCAGCTTAGCAGTTCACCGAGCCCCTGATAAGTTTTTGGAGATAAAACCTGTTTTCAATCGAAGGGAATTTTTCTTTAAGGGTTGCAAAATAAGTAAGTAAAAAAGTAAGTAAGTATAACAGCACTAGATCCTTAAGGTCCAAACCGGCAGTGCTGATCTCCGTTTCGTGGCCCTCAGCCAGTAAGTGCAATGGGAGTCTAGGGGCCAGCCATCCTGTGTTTTCGCACACCCTTCCTGCAAAATAATTTGTAGATGAAGAGAAGAACACATATATTTCGTCAAGGATGTTGAAAAGCTCGACGATCAAAAGAGTTGAATTGACAGTATGTTCTATAACAATGTTTAGTCTGTGGGCCTGGCAGGAAATACAAGGCAAACAGTGAATAAGAACTTCAGGTATTTCCTGCTGGGCTCAATTACATTGACCAGACATCGTACTTTGATAGTCCTAAGACTGAAAAGATAGTTTATCCGGAGGAACTCCTCTCCTTGACAATGTTCCTATTATGATTTCTGCCATACCCTGCCCAGTTTTGCCATTAGCCTCACTAGCATCTAATAGTCTTTTTCTAGGTGTCTCATCCAAGTTGATATTGCGGATTATGACCGCAAGCTCATTAGAATGTGAAGCATTGAGTATTGTATCATATAAAAAATTATAAATCCAAGACTTCGTCTAGGATCTTCTCCCTGACTTTTGCTGAAAGAAGTCATTCTGAGGAATTGTGAGTAAATTAGTGAATTTGTATGAGCTATATCGAGTATCAAGCTACCGCATATGTTGCTAGAAGCTAAAGAATTTGAACAAAGTTGCTTTTTCCTTCTTCAGTTATACTAAAACTAATGCCCTGTCTTGCCAGGGTCCGTACAAGGTCCAAAATATTTTTCAATATTTTTCTGTTTGTCTCATCATCTTTTGCTTGCTCCAAAGTTGCTTGCTGCAAAAGTTCGAGTTCTTTTACCAACTAAGAAATCCATATGACTTCTGTTACTGACGAAGAGACAAAAATAGAACAAAGCTGCTTTGTGTGACTCGGAAAAGAAATGAATTACCAGTTTTCCTTTCTTCGCCTGTACTCTGCTCTTTATTTTGTGCCATTGCGGCAGACCAGCTTCAACCCAAACTTTTTCAAATGTGTCGGTTCTGGGACCACGAGAAAAAAGGAAACACAGGAAGCAGAAGGAAATATCTTTTACGATATTGTACTCTAAGAACTGGTAATCCTCATACCATCCCGGATGAAAAAACCACTGTTTGATTTTTATATTGAAGGATTAACTGGGAATACACTCCGCTTTATTTGATTACGACCACATGAAATAAGGTATTTCCTTTGGTTTTCACTAGAGAATGGCTTCCTTATTCCTGGACCCTTTGGAACTATGCTTTCAAAATCGTTACTGTAACTCCCGAAAACAACTCCACTAGTTATTGAAATAATAAAAAGTTCTTCAGTGAAATCAACCATTAACTTTTACATAGCTCTAACACAGAAGGTGATGTAAATTGTATTTCCACGAAGATATCTTTTGCATTCAACGTAAAATTTTCCCAGACAGTCTTAACGATGTCATTGGAATTAGCAACTAATAATATAGTGTTCCAGATTGGTAACACATGTAAGAAATACCTTGTTCTGTCTCTGATCGGAAACTGCTTGCCCTATGTTTAACTGCTTCACATAACCTGTCTTGATCGATGGCGTGACATCAAAGATTTGCCAAAGGTACACATTTGGAATAATTTCTTATCTAATTTCTGTTCGTTAGAAGTTTTAATGTTGCTCACTATTTTTTCCTAGCCAAAAACTTACCTCTCGACTTGAATGAGCTATCCCAGCGTCTTCAAAAGCAATCCTTAATCATGGCATTAGAACACCTTATGGAAAATAGACCCTTGATTGCTAATTCAAATAATATTATAGTTTATTCTGACTCTTTATCAAGCCTTGAGTTGCTGTCTTCAGCTCCTCAGTATAAGCTGGTTATTGACACATATCATTGTCTAAGTATTATAGATAATCTTGCTTCAAGTGGCATAAGAACTTATCTTCAGTATATTCCTAGCCACTCTGGTATGAGTGGTAATCATCAGGTTGATGAAATAGCAAAAAATGCTATAAATATTGACCAGCCAAGTGGGAGACCAATCCCCATTAGAGATATTTACCGATGGAGACTATCAGATATTATGTTTAATAAGAAAAATCCTACTCTTTCCACCTTTCCCAATAGATATTTTTCTAAAATTTATCATAGAATTCGTTCTGGAACAAATGGACTAAACTTTCTTGCATTCTTGTATCAGTTTCCTAATTCAAGTGCTTCAGTTCCTCTGTCCCCTCTTTGCAGGTATTGTGTTATGAATAATGAAACAATTGACCACTGCCTATTTGAATGTATGATGGTGACGTCGCACATCATAATTCGCATTGTTAGCTGTTAAAGTGCTTCAAACGCCACAAAGTGTCACTATTAGTCAAGAGCTTATCCGATATACCTGTAAACAGTTCGCAAAAATTGATATCTCTTATCTTATATTAGAACTTCTTGAGTCAAAAGATTTACTGAAAGATGTTTGAGAATGTCTAAATAAATAAGAGACAACCAAGCCAGATGCTCTGTAGCCCACAGAGTGAAGCAAAAGGAAAAGGGCTAAATAGTATCAACTGAAAAACCCGCCTGCTGTGAAATAGAAGAAGACGAAGGGCCTTGTGGCATGGGTTCTCAACAAATACATTGAGAATCTGAATGCTGAACAACTAACCCTTCTCGCTTTTTGAAGGTAAAACTAAAGCAAATTTTGCTGAGCATGATAAATCACTTTCCAGAAAATTGTCTTTAACCTGATGTTTTTAAGATAAGTAGTTAAGCCAGGATTATCATCCAAAAATGTGTCAGTGAAGAATATTCTTTGGTAAATTTTTACCAAATCATATTATTGACTTACAAGTAAAGTGAATATACCACTTGATGTCTTTTTTATGCTCTTTCCAGATATAAGAACCATTTTTGTTGGAAATGAATTTCACCCCCAACCAAAGGTAAAATTACAGCTACTTTTGGCTATCTTGAAAATGGTTTAGATTAGGAAAATGGGTAAAAATTTAGAATTGGTACTGCTGATAAGGAGACATGTTAAGAAAAAAATTCTTACTTTAAAATATCTATAATGATCCTAGTTAGGCTAACATATTATCCAAGATGAAAACCTTTATCATCAAGTCTTTCCTCTAAAAATCCTTCTTTTTCCAGCTTAAAATAAAAAAATTACAATAAACCTTCATGCTAAGATGCAATGCATAATTCTTTTGAAATTGCCAAATAAGTTGTTCTATAGATAGCATTCATCTTAGTCATTGTTAATTCCATTTTTTTTTTTTTACTGAGTAGTGGTGGAAATACAGAATATTAATAAAACAGTGGCAAAATACAAAGTATTGCTATAAATAATATGTACCAGAGTATACATAGAGGTTTATTGTAATTTATTTTTCTTTTAAGCTAGAAAAAGAAGGATTTTTAGAGAAAAGACTTGATAATAGGCTAAAGGTTCTCCCCTTGGATAATATGTTACCTTGGATCATTATACATATTTTAAAGTAAGAATCATTCTTAACATGTCTCCTTGTCAACAGTACCAATTCTAAATTTATACTAGAAAATGAATCTTTCAGGGATGGGTCTACAGGCTAAAGTATGTCCTGGGAAGGTAGCCTATCTTGAAGTATCTAACTCCAGCTCCACTCCTCCCGCTAGAGGGAGGTGCCCAATGGATATTCTTAAAAAATTACATTCTATAGTATGTAAAAATATGTGTATGTTATATCCAACTACACTTAGTATCAAGATAAAATATCATGCTAGACAGATAATAACATTTTTAAGACTCTTACACCTTTACCTACCTAGCTGAATATTTGACTGTCTATGCAATATACAGAATATCTACCTAATTAGATAATAACATAGCTTAGTGTTTTGGATTTATCCAACTAGGCAGATAAGAAGATTCTCTAAGCAGTTTGGGGTTAATATCCAACTAGACAGATAATTCATCTCTCTTAGGCACAGCATGAACATCTAACTTGGTGGGTAATACCAAGTCTTAATGCTCCTGATATATATCCTACTAGGAGGATAAGTAAATTCCATTATATTGTTTTTGGACAATATCCAACTGGCCAGATAAATTGTTTCTCTTAGGCAGAGCAAGAATATCTAACTAGGTGGATAAGAAACTTCTCTAAGCAGTTTGGGGTTAATATCCAACTAGCCAGATAAATTATTTCTCTTAGGCAGAGAGAATATCTACTTAGTTGGATAATAATGTCATTTAGTGTTTCTGATATATATATCCAATGGTATTTTTTTAGCCTTGTGACACCTGATAAGGAGACATGTTAAGAAAACAATTCTTACTTTAAAATATGTATAATGATCCTAGTTCTTATATTATCCAACAGGAGAACCTTTATCATCAAGTCTTTCCTCTAAAAATCCTTATTTTTACAGCTTAAAAGAAAATGTTTCAAAAACCCATGTTCCAAGTACCACGTTGCTTAATTCTTTTTAAATTTCAACCTAATTATTTTTTTTATATAGTTCGTTCATGACGTTGTTAATCGGACATATTTTGATTATTTCCCATCGCAACTGCAATTTAAAAAAAAAGTTTTAAAAATACCGACAGGACCGCACTATAAAAAAAAAATTATTATGGCAATTTATCAGGTCAATTTAAAAAGAATAAAGCAACGTGTTAATTTTAACATGGTTTTTGTAAACATTTTCTTTTAAGCTTTAAAAAGAAGGATTTTTAGAGGAAAGACTTGGTGATAAAGGTTCTCCCGTTGGATAATATAAGAACTAGGATCATTATACATATTTTAAAGTAAGAATTGTTTTCTTAACATGTCTCCTTATCAGGTGTCACAAGGCTAAACAAATACCTATCCAACTAGGCAGATAAGAAGATTCTCTAAGCAGTTTGGGGTTAATATCCAACTAGCCAGATAATTCATTTCTCTTAGGCACAGCATGAACATCTAACTAGGTGGATAATACCAAGTCTTAACACTCCTGATATATATCCAACTAGGAGGATAAGTAAATTCCATTAGGCTATGCAGGTTTGGGATAATATCCAACTAGCCAGATAAACTGTTTCTCTTAGGCACAGCAAGAATATCTAACTAGGTGGATAATGCTGAGTCTTGGATCTTCTGATATATATACTGAACTAGGCAGGAAGTTATGTTACTATGTAGTTGGATTAATATCAGAAGGGCTAGGACAAAGTGTTATCCACCAAGTTAGATGTTCATGCTATGTCTAAGAGAAAAAAATTGTCTGACTAGTTGGATATTATCACTAGTTTGCATGAAGAATTTACTTATCTGTTTAGTTAGATATATATATCAGAAGCTTTAAGTTAAAGTATTATCTACCTAGTTAGAGATGCTAAGTTGGCTCTTATGCTTTATTGTATTTGGCTAGCAAGATAAAACTATTTTTCTTTTAAATTTTAATTATTTTCCTAGTTGGATAATTTCTTATTTGCTTAAAAGGATTTTTCAGATAGGTAACTAGTTGGATAATTTTGGCAATAACTAAGTAGGGTTGGATATTATTTTTACATTCTATAGAATAGAAATTTTTAGATATTATCCATTGGGTATACTCCCAGAGGATCTTGACCTTTGATGACCTTTAAAAATCTGTATGTTATAAAAGAGAAACCTTGCAAATTAGATCTTCCACAAATGAAGTACAGCAAAATTGTTTTCAGCTTCACAACTTTGCCCAATCCCAATTTATAAGGTTTTAAAGATATGCAAATACATTTTCTAAATTTTGAAAAAAAAACATTGATATAGCTTAAATTCTATTCAAATAGCAGGAATTGCATTTTCAGAACTAAAACCAGAGAAAAACAAACTGATAACTGAAAATTAACGTAAAATATTGTTTTGTCAAATTTTCAATAGGTATAGACCTGTCATGTAGTCAAATTTCAGGACCCTCTAGAGAGAGAAGGTGTGGAGATATGTACTTCAAAATGCCTTTCCAGGACATACTTTAGCCTGTAGACCCATCCCTGAAAGTTTCATTTTCCAAACTTAACCCCTTTCCAAGATAACCAAAAGTAGCCTATAACTTTACCCACCCCTATATATACCAATTCAAGGTATATATTTGCACATTAGGGGGGGATTTTTTTTATTAAATGGGAGGTAAGTCTGAACTTTACCCCCACCCCGGTAATGTGCAAATATATACCCTGAATTGGTACATAGGGGTGGGGGTAAAATTCATTTCTGACAAAAACAATTATTATATTTGGAAAGAGCAATAAAAAGGCATCAAGTGGTATATTCACTTTATTTGTAAGTCAAAAATATGATTTGGTAAAAAGTTACCTATCTGTTCAAAGAAAAGAGGTAAATTTCTAGTGGGCCAGCATCCTCTCTAGTCTTAAATTCAACTAATGTAGTGCCTTTAAAGTGCGGTTCTTTTTTTGACCCATAGTTCCTCATGGTGATTTTTTCAACATCTCCAAAATTTAAAAAAAAACTTGAATAGTTCATCTAGTGTTGATTGATGCCTTTACAGTAGACTATTTTCAAAGCAATTTCTCTCTTAATCTCACTTGTAATTTCTCGTATAGACTTTACTCTTTTGATTTTCATGCCATCCCCAGAAACTTGAATCAAACCAGATTCAGACTTTCTCAATACTCCAGTTACTAATAAAGGATTATCCGACAGAGACACTAGCTGTTTTAATTTCAACCAAATATCCATTGGAATCCATCCTTCATAATTTTTCTGAATCTCTTCTAAAAGAAATTTGTCACTCACAATGTTGGAGTCACCAAAGTAGAACTCTACTTGTCTAATAATCTTATTTTTCATTGTTTTCTGCTGAATTTGGTGTAAACTAAGGTCAAACAAGCAATTAGTTAATGTTTTGTTTCTTTTTAAGCTCTTATTAAAACTTTTTAGTCATGTCTAAATATTATTTTTATATTATGTTTCTTGAAAGCTTGAATATACGTTATTTTTGCTATTGCAAAGTTGAAAAGTGAAGAAAAGCTAAAACGAAAATTTTAAAACTCAGAAAGCGTAGGTGCATGATGTTATAGTGTAAGAAATAAAATCTTTGTTGGAATTAAATAGGTGTCGATTACCCCCTAAGTGTATAATGACATTTGTCTGAACCAGCATCTTCCATGAGATGATTATTATTAGTTATGTGTCTGTAAGGAGATGATTATTATCAGTGGAGACAGTTTTGTGTCTGTAAAGATATTTATCTTAAGGCTTTATTTATATAAGTTGATGTACTTCATTTTTCATAAAATATAAATTTCATGAAAATTGCTAATGTCATGTTTAGTGATGATCTCTATAAGATACAGTGTCATTGATATTTATTTAATGATAGACTAGCTAGTAGATTGGTTCTCTAAGCCTTGTGAATGTATTGTTGACCTTAACCTTGATTGATGAGAATGAAACCATATATGATCTTAATATAATCCTTACCATAATAATTCAAACCAATATTTTTCCCTTGTTCAAGCCAAGGGACAGTAAGTTTTCTGTTTAGCAGTTTCGGACAAGGCGGTTCTAATAGTGTACTGGTTGTTTTGATCTGACTCTATTTTTAGGAGTTATGGGTTATTGTATTTCTTAACATTGGACGTGATTGTCTCTTACTAGGTTGCTAGCTACTGCTGCAATCCGGATTCTTGGTAGGCAAAAATTTCATTTATGATGATTTCTTAAAGAATATGATTAAAATAATCATATACATAATGATTCCTTTTATTACTCCAGTTACTATGGGCTACAGTTCGTTCCTTAATGTAATTAATTAAAAAAAACTTTCCGCAAAATAAGTTTTTCAAAGAAAAGTAAAGAACTCCATTAAACCAAAAATGAGCAAAAATAAAATCAAATAATCTTTCAAGCGTGAAACTACCACAAATCTGCATTGATAAATAAATGACACCCAAAACAAACAGAAAATACAATAAATAACCAAGTCAAATCCAAAACAAGCAGAAATTAACATGACTAGGGCTCAAAAACCCTGGGGCTTCCCAAGGCCAGAACATAATTTGCACTTTACTGAAAAAAATATAAATGTTTTACTTTTATAACTTTAGTAAATCAAATAATATTAACATTTTGATTACTAAACATCAGTATGTGTATGTTAAACTGACAATGCACATTTATTTGTATTTGAGCCCAATGCATTCATAGGGGTTTTGAGCTCAACTGATGTTAATTTCTGCTCATTTTGAGTTTGACTCGGTTATTTATTGTAATTTCTGTTCGTTTTGGGTTTCATTTATTTATCGGTGCCGATTTGTGTTAGTTTCAAGCTTGGTAGATACTTTGATTTTATTTTTTCTCATTTATGGTTTAAGGGAATTCTTCACTTTTCTTTGAAAAACTTATTTTGTGTAAAAATTTTTTTTAATTAATTTCTGTTCGTTTTATATTTAAATAGTCTTTTCAGGGAAAAAGAAAATAATTATTTAAATCTTTTGGTTTTTTTTAAGACTTTATAGTTTGGCCTACTATTTGTATGTTGGAGAAAAATTTTCAGCAATTTATAACAACATGTACTCTTTTAAAAATTTGTACACAAATAGTCGTGTTTAATTTAGTTGACCTGAAATAGAAAAATTGATACCATTCGCAAAAAAATCTGTTTGCTTTCTTTGATAACTTGGATACACTTACGCTATTTTGATTTGGTTAAATTTTAAGAGCAGAAGTAGCCCTGAAAGTTTGAACATAATGCTTTCAATTGTTCCTGGGATACTGCTAAGATACCTTATTGGGAATTAGCATTAACACAATGCATTTTGATTTAATCTTAAGGCAACATTTAATTTTTAAACATAATGGGCAAATGGGAGGGTACGCGTGGGAGGGGGACTAGTTGCCCTCCAGTTACGTTTGACTATTAAAAAGGGCATTAGCCCCTTATATTTGAAATTTAATACTCCATTTTAGAATTTACAAAGAAAAAACCTTAAAAACTAATGGCCTTGTTATAAAAAAAAAAAAAAAAAAAAAAAAAGAAGAAAAAAATAATACATTGTACCCACATTGATCTTAACTAAAAAAATTAAAAGCCTAAAAGAAAATTTCGAAAAATCAAAGGGGAAATATCCCTTTCAATTTCCAATCAAGTAAGCCATTTTTGAGTTTCTACGTCAAAGCTGTCAATAAAAACCTAATATGCCCCCAGGGCATAACTTCCAACCCTGGCCCTGAGGGTTGTGAGGGGGTTGTCATCCTCAAAGAATTAAGTTCAGGAACTTTCAACGCCGTTAAAAAAATGGTTATCTGAATATTTTGGTTGGATGTGTGTGGGGACCTGGTGGGAGTGAGAGGGGGGTTAGTTGCCATCAAATCACTTACAACTATTAAAAAGGGCACTAGAACTTTTAATCTCCAATCGAATGGGACCTGTTTGAAGTTTCTACGACAACGCATTCTATAAAAACCTTATATACCCCAGGGCATCACTTGCCACCCTTGATCGCAGAGCTGTGAGGGGGATGTCATCCTCAAAGACATAATGTCCGGACCTGTGAACGACGTTTGACAAAATGGTTAACTCAAAAATTTGTTTGGTTGTGTTTGGGGAAATGGTGGGTGTGAGGGGGATGTTACTTGCCATCCAATCACTTTAAATTATTAAAAAGGGCACTAGAAGTTTCAATTTCTAATCAAATGATTCCTTTTTGAAGTTTCTACAACAACCCTTTCTATAAAAAAAAACCTTATATGCCCCAGGGATAACTTACAACCCCTGCCCTGAGGGCTGTGGGGGGAGTGTCATCAAAGACATAATTTCCAGACTTTTCAACTACATCAAACAAAATGGCTATCTCAAAATTTTGATTGGATGTGTTTGGGGAAATGGTGGGTGCAAGAGTGGTGTTAATTATCCTCCAATCACTATTGACTATTAAAAACGGCACACGCCCTTCTAATTTCCAATAAACTGATCACTTGTTAAACTTTCTACAAAATCATTATCTATAATAACCCTGTATGCTCCCGTGGCAAAAGCTACAACCAGTGCCACGAGAGCTCTTAGGGGTTATCATCCTCAAAGACCTAATTTCTAAAACTTTTAACGACGTTTAACAAAATGGCTATCTGAAAATTCTGATTGTATGTGTTTGGGAAAAAGTTGGGCGTGAGAGGGGGTTAATTGCCCTCAAATCACTTTAGACTATTAAAAAGGGCAGCAGCCCTTTGAATTTCTAGTTGAATGAGCCCTTTTTCAAGTTTCTACAACAAAGCTTTCAGTAAAAACCTTATATGCCCCCAGGGCATAATTTACAACCTTTACCTGGAGGGCTGTGGGGGGAGTTTCATCCTCTCAGATATAATCTCTGGACCTTTCAACTACTTTGGACAAAATTGTTATCTCAAAATTTTGATTGGATGTGTTTGGGTAAATGGTGGGTGTGGAAGGGGTGTTAGTTGCCTTCCAATCACTTTCGGCTATTAAAAAGGGCGCTAGTCATTTCAATTTCCAATCAAATGAGCCCCTTTTGAAGTTTTTACAACAGCGCCTTCTATAAAAAACCTAATATACCTCCAGGGCACACAATTTCTCCAGCACACAAATAGCAGGCAAAACTAGAAAGTCTTAAAAAACGAAAAGATTTAAACTGTTAAACTTTTTCGATTTAAATTTAAACTTTTTCCCTGAAAAGACTATGTCAATATAAAACGAACAGAAATTAATTAAAAAAAACTTTTTCCACAAAATAAGTTTTTCAAACGAAAGTAATGAAGTCCATTAAACAAAAAGTGAGCAAAAATAAAATAAAATAATCTACAAAGCATGAAGCTGCCACAAATCAGCATTAATAAATAAATGAAACCCAAAACGAACAGAAATTACAATAATTAACCGAATCAAACTCAAAACGAGCAGAAATTAACATAAGTAGGGCGTAAAATCCCTATGCCTTCCCCAAGGCCAGAACAAAATTTGCACTTTACTGAAAAAGTTTAAATGTTTTTACTTTTATTAATTTAATAAATCAAATAATACAAACAATTTGATTACAAAATATCAGTATATGTATATTAAACTGACAATGCACATTCATTTGTATTTTATCAGTAAAGTGCAAATTTGTTTTGGAAAAATGAAAGTTGGTACTGAAAAAAATATCAGTAAAGTGCAAATTTGTTTTGGAAAAATGAAAGTTGGTAAAACTTTCATAATAAATGCGTGCTCTGTTCTATAGATGGCATATCAGTATTCCAAATTTAAATTTGGCACATTGATGCTTCATTAGCCGCATGTAAAGTGAATGTACAGGAAAAGGGCTCCTGGAATATTGAAATTATTGCAAGTTTTCTTCTGCCCTTTGACATTTACCATATCATTGGTCCATATTTTTAGCTGTGTTACTCTAGTAAATCCCCTCTGACACGGGATTTTGGGTACGTGCCTAGTCTTTGTTCTAGAATTTTTTATTTTTTTCAAAATAATCCAAAAGTGTGATTATAATACATTAGAAAATACCAAATCTGGCAAAAATATATTACAGTTCAACGGAATAAAGATATTATCCGAACTTCATTAACGGGCATAGAAAAAGGAGCTTTCTTAACTAAGCAAGGGAAGAAATGCTTAACTTACCAAAAATCCAAATCAAATGAGTAGTATGCTAAATACTAAATGCCAGAGTTGTAACTGAACTGAAAGCGTTTAATTAAGGAGTGGAACATGAAAATCGTTACACACAATTTTGATTATCAAATCTAAGAGAATTCAAGCAATAGCTTTATTCTAAAAAAACTTGTTTTTTTTTAAGAAAAGCGGATTTGCACTGTAAAATCGTTTTCAAATATTAGGAAATTTAAGTCTATTCCAATGCTTTGAAAAACCCTGATTATCACAATTCTTGACTCCAATTCGCTGTCCCATCAATAATATTATTGTCCATTTTTTAAGGTCGTGATAAAGAAGGTTCATGTCCGTTATGAAGATTCAGAGAGCATTAGAGGCACAAGATTTGCTTTTGGTACAACTATTGGAAAATTATCAATGCAGACTTGTAACGAAAATTGGAAGCCTGAATTAGTGTCAGTGAATTCAGATTATTCATTTAAACTGGTAAAAATAGAAAATATGGCGTTCTATTGGGATACAAACGCAGAGATGTACGGAGACAAGTCTCATGGAGAACTTGCTGTAAGTTTTATGTGCGTATAAAAATAGTCTGTTTCTATAGTTGCAAGCAGTCTATACCCATTGAAAGGCTATCGGAGTGGTAATTCAAAGACCTTAGATTGTATCTCTTGTGAAGCTTAGATTTACATTTCATCCCTCGAGCTAAGCAAGTTCTATCGATTGATTCAGTCTGTTTCCTCCTATCTTTATTCGACTCTCAAAGTATTTGTAAATTTTAGTTTTTTTTTTTTCCAAAATGCCCTCTATTCTTTTTTATTATTCTTTTTTTTATTCCTATTTTTGACGCACCAGGTACTTAAAGGTATCTGATATGCCACTAATAAATCTAACATTCGCTTACGTATAAATGATCTTAAGCCGAACTGGCCAGCCATGACAAAAAACACAAAGAAATGACTATAAAGACGACAAACAGGTCTATGGTCAGTAAATGAAGATACGTAGTTGTATGCGAATGATCGCCTACGTAGTTGGTACAAGAAGCTTATAATATCAAAACCGCTCGTTATTTCTTAAATTCCCTGTAAAACATTCCTTATACAGACAACTAAGCATTAATCACAGCAAAAAACAAACAAACAAAAAAAAAATCAATATGCTTTGCTTCTTAACTTTTGCTTTGCTAAGAAAGGGTACGGAATGGGGTTGCTCGTAGAGATAGGGGAGGGCCATTCCTTAATTTTTTTTCGATAACTACTTCAAAAGATGTGGCAGCTGTAATCTTAGAATTCAGTTTTTGAAGTTTGGCCGGTGGCATCATTTCACAATGATTTGGGTGGAGGGAGGGGGGGGGCAATTTATTTTTCAATATCTGGGATTTAGAAGAGGCAAATTTGTCGTTTATGATTTTTTTTTTAGATTCAAATACCAAAAAAATCCCTTTTCCATGAAAAAAACGAAAAAACAATAAAGGTAATTTTCAAAATCTAGGGAGAGGCATGGGCTTCATATCCCCCAATTGGCTGAACTGGTTTTGAATCTTCAGAATATCTTCATTTTCATGCAGGGCTCTTTAAATGTTCAACAACAACTTCAGCGGGAAGAAGCACTTGATTTTCATCAAGTGTTTTTCGGAGGAAGGGAAGGATTAATAATTCGATGATATAACAAGCAGGCTCTTTTGGGTTTTAACTATTTTTATTGATTGTAAATTAGTTATGCTCTGATCAGGATACAAAACATAGACTAGTTTTTTTAAAAAAGGAAAAAAGGCAAGTAAATACACACATTGGTTCATTTTAAAAATTTTTTTTATCTTCTGTTGAATATGAAGTAATCAATAAAAGATAATATAATTAATATCCTATTACAGGTTTTTCTATTGCACTTTGCTTTGCCATTCATTACCTTTTGCCCTGTTAATTGTCTTTGGCCCAATGTCAGCTACCTTGAAAAAGTGAAAAAATATTACTTGTATTTCACTTTTGTATAGAAGTTTAGTATCATATTAGTAATCAGTAGAATGCGATCATAGTGATCATGACCAAGTTTTCAAGTGATGGTAGAAGGGAAAAGTTGTCATTCTTTATTTTCGAAGAAAATAACTTTTTTTAGTTTTTTTCCAGCATCCTATAATCAGCTTTACAGTACATTTTATACAGTATGTTTATTGACTGCAACAGGTTTCACATGACAGGAGCAAAATGATATTAAAGAAAAATAGGCAAAAACTTCAGGAACAAAATTGGAACCAGCAGTTACTAGTTTCTTGTCTATACATTTAAATAGAAAGAACTGTCAAGCAATAAAAGAACTTGTTAATAAAATGACATGTTAAATGCTCTACAATGGAATCTTTCCATTGTAGAAGTGTGATTTTTTTATGAGACTACTAGTATAGTACAACGAGTATTCAGAATCTTAATGTGCTTAATTTAACTTATACGTAAGAGTGGGAACTAGAGCTAGTGTCGAAAAAGTCACTAACGCCATCTTGCGTTTGGTGTTCCTTGGCATTTTTCTCAAACTTGTTTTTTTTTTCAGAAACTGAAATCAGACACCTATTACTACACTAATTTTGCCATTTACATGAATTATGCTAATTATGCATCATTATAACACTGAGGACATGCCAAGAAATGCCAAATGCTATATGGTATTAATGGTTTTTTTTTGTTGACACTTACGCCAGTTTCCACTTTTGGTTTCCAAGTTGTCATGGTAGAGAGGAAGAATGAGATAATGAAAGCAGGACTAGGCATTTAAGCCTCAATAAACATCAATGGAAAGTTTATTTTGCCAAATTTCAAGGAAATTCAGATCAAGCTGATTTCACATGTCTTCATTTTAGGTAGAGCTTCAGAGTATTGATGTGACTTGAGATTGTCTTCTTTTGTAGAGAATTATTCTGAGTCCAGAGTCCAAAAAGAAACAGCTTTACATAGTTATCCCAACGTCTGGCTATGTGAAAATCAAGAGGAATCAGTCGTTGAAGCCAATAAGATCATCAACAAATCCTAGATATTTTTTTGATTTTACATTAGAATCAATATGTCTCAACTGTAACAAGGTTTGGAGATTCATTTTTGTTGCCATTTATGGTTTTGTTGCAAAAATTTTTGACTCCGTCCCGTTATTAAGAATATTTCCAACTTGAACATGTGCCTAGCTAGGGGAAGGGAAGCGGACTCTATAAAAAAGGGATATTAATGGAAGATAGTTGGAACATTTGGATAAAATGGAGGTTTTTGAGAGTTCTGACTCGAAAGAGTACACCTTATTGTGCCTATATTTTGCTATATGAAAAAAGGAAAAGTTCACTTAACTTAAAAAAAATAATAAAAAAAATTTTAAACTTAAAACTCAAAATTAAATCAAACTTAAACTTAAAAAAATTAAAGCCTAGCTTAACTTATAAAAAACTTAAAAAAATTTTACCATTAAAAAACTTAAAAAACATAAAACTTGAAAGAAAATTTCTTATGAAAAAAGAGGGAAAAAAAAATTCATTGTCAACTCACATTGAATCCTTACTTAAATGCATGCCAAGAATAACTTCCCGTTGTACTTTTTATATCATTTTTAGGGGGCTTGAACTCTGCTTTTCAGAGTGTTGTTTTTGATATGAACTGCTGCTTAAATACTAACTTGATTTATGCAAAAGATTCTTAATCCCCTTTAATTGTCTAAATATAATTGTATCTCACTTGTTTCAATGATTCTTGAAAATTAATTAAACCTGTTAATTCTTATATTTTGTTTAATTGTCTATGACTGTATCATGCTTCCACTTGATTTGCTTATAATTGCTTTTGCTTGATAAAAGAATCGAGTAATTTATATATCATAATCATATTGCACTTAGTTAGTACCATTGACCTAGCACTTCCTTTTTGTGCTTAGCCTGATTTTCTAATGGCGGTGGAATTCTGTTAATCCGCTCAATTATTAAATAAAAAATATAGAGACATGCTGGATTCTAGATTCCTTTCAAAAGGGGGTTGGCTCTTTAACGGAGAGTTGGGAATTCTGTTGATGAAGAGTTTTAGCTCACTGAATACTTTTTGAATATCTATATAGAGATCCAAACCGAGTTTAAGTTTGGAAATTATAATAGTAACCGAGTTCCGGTTACAATTGAGCCGGGTCGGTCCTTACATACAGTTCGTTACCACGAACTGTTTGATATAGTGATATAAACAAATTTCACCCCTTCACTCCTTTCACTCCAGTGAAATTTGTTTTACGTCACATAGTTTGAAATTTTGCTTGATGATTCATTAGAAATTTCCTCTAAAACATTTTCCTTTGGACTTTCATAACGTTTACTGCGTAATATATAGGTAGTGCATGTATATATTTTGGGGGCCCCTGGAATTATTGCAGTGCATTTTTGGGGATTATGATTATTTTGCAACTTCGCTTAACGATTTGATGTTTTTTTGCTTTCAATATTATGTTTTATCACCCATAAGTGTCTATAGTTTAGGTGAGTGTGAATTTTCACTACTATAATACTATCACACTATATGTGTCAATCTGTTCACTTTTAAAATGACACTGCCCATAGAGAGAATGTTATTGCCCATAAGTTCAAAAACTTTATTATTTAGGATTTTGCAAAAGTTTAAGAAACGTAAATAAGTTCTTAGACCACAATGCCTTTCCATTTACTAATTAAAAAAATAAATGAAAATTCGAAAAACGGGTATAATATTTTTAATAAGGCAGTTGACAAATATTTTGAATTCACATCTTTTTCAATGAAGAAAACAGAAGTAGAATCGAAAACAACAAAAATAAATTAAAGAGAATATATAAATAAAACAAAAGGCAAAAAAAAATACGTGAAAATAAAAAAAACTCACATATTGTTGATATTCATTATGTCAACTGTTCGTCAGTTCAAATAGAACGAAAAACAAGTAAAATCATGTTTTCGAGTTTTCAATGAAGTCTTTTTTCGGTTTCGTCTGTTTTTTGTTTCTAATTTTTGCCTTTTATTTTATTTATATGTTCTGTTTAATTTAGTATAGCTTATTTTCTCACTAAAAAAGCCTTCCTGACGTAAAGTCGAAATATTCGGACCTTTTCTATTATTAAAAGTTTGTTTGTTTTTTTCATGATTTGCCCACTGCCTTATTCAAAATATTAAATCCGTTTGTCTGTATTTTCATTTGTTTAATTTGCCTAAATTATATATACATATATGTAGTAACAAATAGTATTTTACTATGATAAGGCTCTAAATACATTCTGTGCACTTTTAAGGGCATGGAATTCTTGACGACAAGAAAAATCGAAAATATCTATATATTTCGTTAGATTAGCTTTAAAAAAAATAAAAAAATCTAGTTTTCATAAAAACATCTGTTATCATATTTAGTTTCTATTTATTATTTTTAGGGAATATCCTCGCAAAAGTTAGTATTCAGTCTTTCAAGTTCTTGAAAGAGTACTTGAAAAAATCTTTCTGTCTGTCTGTCTTTCTGTCTTTCTTTCTGTCTGTCTGTCTGTCCGTCTCTTTCTGTCTCTGTCTGTCTGTCTCTGTCTGTCTGTCTGTTATTCTGTCTGTCTGTCTGTCTGTCTGTCTGTCTAAGACAGACTAAAACCTGTAAAAAAGTCCATCTTTTTAAATTGACATCTGAAATGCCCAGAAGCAAGTAATAACACAAATTTTTAATGGGTGGTATATCAAACCTATATGTTGTTGAATTAATGATTCAATTAATGAGGGGGGGGGGTAATTTTCTAATATTTTGGACAAATTTGTGAGTAATAATTAAACTGAGTTAAAGATTAAAGACGATACATTAATTAAGAGTTATTTTATTTAAAATTAATTAAAAAAAAACTCAAAAAAATAATTTTTTAAAAGAAAATTAAAGACAATTTTAATCTTAAGATAAGAATATAAAATTAAATTTTGAAATTCAAACAAAAAACGACCAGAAATTACTATTAAAGAGTAAATGAAACCCAAAACGAACAGAAATTAAATAAACAATCATAGCAAAAACATACAACAAGTAATACTACTAGACGCAAATACAACAATACAACAAGTAGCAAAAACATACAACAAGTAATAAAACTATTTTTAACAAAATGGCTATCTCATTTATCGGATGGGTTAGTGGAAAAAGGGCGTTGGGGGGCTAATTAACCTTCTATCTCTTTTGACTCTTTAAAAGTGAACTAGAACTTTCTATTTTCAATCAAATGAGCCCTCTCTGAAGTTTATACGAGTATCCTTTCTATAAGAATCATATATATCCCCAGAGTTACAACGCCTGTCCTTGGACCCTGGGGGGTTGTGTCGACCCTGGAGTTTTAATATCTGATGGTTGCTTCTTCCCGCTGTCATCAAGTGCATCAAGTGTCATCAGGTGGCCTCTATCAAGTGCTTCTTCCCGCTGAAGTTGTTGTCGAACATTTCAAGTACCCTGCATGAAAATGAAGATATTCTGAAGATTCAAATCAGTTCAGCCAATTGGGGGATAGGAAGCCCATGCCTCTCCCTATATTTTGAAAATTATCTTTTTTGTTTTTTCGTTTTTTTTCTTGGAAAAAGGCTTTTTTTGGTATTTGAATCTAAAAAAAAAATTATAAACGACAAATTTGCCTCTTCTAAAAACCAGATATTGAAAAATAAATTGCCCCCCTCCCTCTAACCAAATCATTGTGAAATGATGCCACCGGCCAAACTTCAAAAACTGAATTCTAAGATTACAGCTGCCACATCTTTTGAAGGAGTTATCGAAAAAAAATTAAGGAATGGCCCTCCCCTATCTCTACTAGCAACCCCATTCCGTACCATTTCTTAGCGAAGCCAAAGTTAAGAAGCAAAGCATATTGATTTTTTTTTGCTTTTTTTTTGCTGTGATTAATGCTTAGTTGTCTGTATAAGGAATGTTTTAGTGGGAATTTAAGAAATGACAAGAACGGTTTTGATATTATAAGCTTCTTGTACACAAGAGATACAATCTAACAAGAGATACAATCTAAGGTCTTTGAATTACCACTCCGATAGCCTTTCAATGGTATAGACTGCTTGCAACTATGGAAACAGACTATTTTTATACGCATATAAAACTTACAGCAAGTTCTCCATGAGACTTGTCTCCGTACATCTCTGCGTTTGTATCCCAATAGAACGCCATATTTTCTATTTTTACCAGTTTAAATGAATAATCTGATTTCCCTGACACTAATTCAGGCTTCCAATTTTCGTTACAAGTCTGCATTGATAATTTTTCAATAGTTGTACCAAAAGCAAATCTTGTGCCTCTAATGCTCTCTGAACCTTCATAACGGACATGAACCTTCTTTATCACAACCTTAAAAAATGGACAATAATATTATTGATGGGACAGCGAATTGGAGTCAAGAATTGTGATAATCAGGGTTTTTGAAAGCATTGGGATAGACTTAAATTTCCTAATACTTGAAAACGATTTTACAGTGCAAATTCGCTTTTCTTTAAAAAAACAAGTTTTTTTTTTAGAATAAAGCTATTGCTTGAATTCTCTGAGATTTGATAATCACATAACACATAACAAGTGTATTTTTTAACACTACCCAGAGTATATTTGCTACACTTTCTGTGCAATAAACAATACAACTAATAATTGCTTACTTATCTGGTAGCGTGTACCTTGTGCATGCTTGGAGGCTGCAGTATTGAACTCTGACATGTAGTAACGTCCCTAAGTTGGAGCTGCATACAATTGTACAAAAGACGTGAAGTTAAGGCTGTTTATTTAATTTGAAAATTGAACTGTAATAATTCAGAAAAGGGTACATCTAGAAAGCTCTCGATAACTACCCGAATTGGAACAAAAAGACGTTTCATTGGTTAGGTTGTACTGACCATGTATATGTGGTGTTAATAAAGTAATGATAAAAGAAGAGAATCAAGAATACTACGTTGATAAAATGGTATCATTTGTTTTTGTCCTATGTTATGATGTGTCACAAGCGAAGAGAACCTGAAATGAACATTTGTATGCTGGTAAAATAACCCTAATAAAAATAAAGAAATATTCCAACCTATTTAACAAAAAGTTAAAACTTCCGTAATAACTGCTTACTCTGTTCTATAGATGGCATATCAGTATTCCAAATTTAAATTTGGCATATTGATGCTTCATTAGCAGCATGTACAGTGAATGTACAGGAAAAGGGCTCCTGGAATATTGAAATGATTGCAAGTTTTCTTCCGCCCTTTGACATTTACCACATCATTCGTCCATATTTTTAGCTGTGTTACTCTAGTAAATCCCCTCTGACACGGGATTTTGGGTACGTGCCTAGTCTTTGTTCTAGAATTTTTTATTTTTTTCAAAATAATCCAAAAGTGTGATTATAATACTTCAGAAAATATCAAATCTGGCAAAAATATATTACAGAACAACGGAATAAAGATATTATCCGAACTTCATTAACAGGCATAGAAAAAGGAGCTTTCTTAACTAAGCAAGGGAAGAAATGCTTAACTTACCAAAAATCCAAATCAAATGAGTAGTATGCTAAATACTAAATGCCAGAGTTGTAACTGAACTGAAAGCGTTTAATTAAGGAGTGGAGCATGAAAATCGTTACACACAATTTTGATTATCAAATCTCAGAGAATTCAAGCAATAGCTTTATTCTAAAAAAACTTGGTTGTTTTTAAAGAAAAGCGGATTTGCACTGTAAAATTGTTTTCAAGTATTAGGAAATTTAAGTCTATCCCAATGCTTTGAAAAACCCTGATTATCACAATTCTTGACTCCAATTCGCTGTCCCATCAATAATATTATTGTCCATTTTTTAAAGTTGTGATAAAGAAGGTTCCTGTCTGTTATGAAGATTCAGAAAGCATTAGAGGCACAAGATTTGCTTTTGGTACAACTATTGGAAAATTATCAATGCAGACTTGTAACGAAAATTGGAAGCCTGAATTAGTGTCAGTGAATTCAGATTATTCATTTAAACTGGTAAAAATAGAAAATATGGCGTTCTATTGGGATACAAACGCAGAGATGTACGGAGACAAGTCTCATGGAGAACTTGCTGTAAGTTTTATATGCGTATAAAAATAGTCTATTTCCATAGTTGCAAGCAGTCATTTTATTAACAAGCGCTTTTATTGTTTGACAGTTCTTTCTATTTAAATGTATAGACAATAAACTAGCAACTGCTGGTTCCAATTTTGTTCCTCAAGTTTTTGCATATTTTTCTTTAATATCATTTTGCTATTGTCAGCTGAAACCTGTTGCAGTCAATAAACATAATATGTACTATAAAGCTGATTATAGGATGCTGGAAATTTTCCAATAGTTGTACCAAAAGCAAATCTTGTGCCTCTAATGCTCTCTGAATCTTCATAACGGACATGAACCTTCTTTATCACAACCTTAAAAAATGGACAATAATATTATTGATGGGACAGCTAATTGGAGTCAAGAATTGTGATAATCAGTTGTTGTTGGTTTCCTTTTTAAAAAGTATATTGTTTCTAGTTTTCTTATCTCTTCTTGCAGTGTTCTTGTTGTTCCATTTTTCAGGTTTCGTATTGCTTTTGTTTTTATTCTTTTGTTGTACTAATATAAATGAATAAATAAATCTTAAAATGATGAAGATGGTGAACACTTAATCTTAAGTGTTCCTAATACTTGAAAACGATTTTACAGTGCAAATCCGCTTTTCTTTAAAAAAACAAGTTTTTTTTTTAGAATAAAGCTAGAGGTTGGAATCTTTCGATTTTCACTCCTTAATTAAACGCTTTCAGTTCAGTTACAACTCTGGCATTTAGTATTTAGCATACTACTCATTTGATTTGGATTTTTGGTAATTTAAGCATTTCTTCCCTTGCTCCTTTTTCTATGCCCGCCAATGAAGTTCGGATAATATCTTTATTCCGTTGAACTGTAATATATTTTTGCCAGATTTGGTATTTTATAAAGTATTATAATCACACTTTTGGATTATTTTGAAAAAAATAAAAATTTCTAAAACAAAGACTAGGCACGTACGCAAAATCCCGTGTCAGAGGGGATTTACTAGTGTAACACAGCTAAAAATATGGACGAATGATCTGGTAAATGTCAAAGGGCGGAAGAAAACATGCAATAATTTCAATATTCCAGGAGCCCTTTTCCTGTACATTCACTTTACATGCTGCTAATGAAGCATCAATATGCCAAATTTAAATTTGGAATACTGATATGCCATCCATAGAACAGAGTAAGCATTTATTATGGAAGTCTTACCTTTTTGTGAAAGAGGTTGGAATCATTTCTTTATTTTTATTTGGGTTATTTTACCAGCATACAAATGTTCATTTCAGGTTCTCTTCGCTTGTGACACATCATAACATAGGACAAAAACAAATGATACCATTTTATCAACGTAGTATTCTTGATTCTCTTCTTTTATCATTACTTTATTGACACCACATATACATGGTCAGTACAACCTAACCAGTGAAACGTGTTTTTGTTCCAATTCGGGTAGTTATTGAGAGCTTTCTAGATGTACCCTTTTTCTGAATTATTATAGTTCAATTTTCAAATTAAATAAACAGTCTTAACTTCACGTCTTTTGTACAATTGTATGCAGCTCCAACTTAGGGACGTTACTGCATGTCAGAGTTCAATACTGCAGCCTCCAAGCATTCACAAGGTACACGCTACCAGATAAGTAAGCAATTATAAGTTGTATTGTTTATTGCACAGAAAGTGTAGCAAATAGTCGAATAATCGATAAATAAATGAAACCCAAAACGAACAGAAATTACAATAATTAACCGAGTCAAACTCAAAACGAGCAGAAATTAACATAAGTAGGGCGCAAAACCCCTAAGCCTTCCCAAGGCCAGAACAAAATTTGCACTTTTCTGATAAAATAAAAATGAATTTTCATTTTAATTTTAATATAAATATACTTATTTTTAGTAATAAAAATTTTTATTTTTTTTGATTTTTTAAAGTTATAAAAGTAAAAACATTTAAACTTTTTCAGTAAAGTGCAAATTTTGTTCTGGCCTTGGGGAAGGCATAGGGATTTTACGCCCTACTTATGTTAATTTCTGCTCGTTTTGAGTTTTTTATTCGGTTAATTATTGTAATTTCTGTTCGTTTTGGGTTTCATTTATTTATCGATGCTGATTTGTGGTAGTTTCACGCTTGGTAGATTATTTGATTTTGTTTTTGATAATTTTTTGTTTAATTGAGTTCTTTAATTTTATTTGAAAAACATATTTTTTGGAAAAAGTTTTTTAAATTAATATAAATAAAATCGAATGTTTGTGGGTGTCCTGTATGCATTACTACACTTTTTATCTGATTACCAAGAAACTTTGTGAAGTTGTTGAGTATATTCTAGTGAGGGTTTTACCTATAAAATCTTTTTTCGTGCCCGCACCACCGGCCCTCTTCATACTTTTTGCAATGGCTGAAATCAAGATACCCTTGAACATAAATAATCGGCTGTTCCTTCTGTATACACTGTTTCCATTTTCCACATGTTAATTATCCAGCAACGCCTGATGGGTTAATTTGCATTCTCCTAATTCCCATGCATAAATACATTTGCATTTTCTTAAATCACATGTGTACCCTAGCCTAATTTTTCGAATACTTTTGAATTTAAAAATACGATTGTTATTTTACATGCGGGGAAAATTTTCCAGGGGCAAATTGAATTTTTTGGCGGGGAGAGGAGGAATTTCCCTCGGGGTAGCTCCATGGGGGGGGGGGGTTCTGCAGAGTAGGAGTGTTCCAGACGAAAATTTTCCGGAGGGGGGGAAATTTTTCTTGAATTTTATTTTTTTTAGATTGCAGCGACATGCAACAGGTAGGCTAATTTCATTTACATTTATCAACATTGTTTATGCTTGTTTAGTGGCATACCCTTTATAGCCTAGCTTTTCTGCGTGTTTTGATTAATCTCGTATTTTTGATTTGCAATTAACCATTGTAGACCTGGCTGACTGACCGTGTTTCAAGCTTTATTGCCAATCTTGATGAATGCCAGCTATCATAACCACTAGTATGCTTACCATTGTACCATTGGAGACTCATGAAATGCCAGCAATCTTGATGAATGCCAGCTATCATAACCACTAGTATTCTTACCATTGTACCATTGGAGACTCATGAAAAATAAGTTACATATAGGACATGATGATAAATTCGTTAATCCGGGTTGTCATAGGCAACAATGTGGGTACAATGTATTTTTTTTTCTTGGTCTTAGACCAGAGATTGGAGTAGATTGGGCCCTTTTAGATAGTCGGAAGTGATTGGAAAGCAAGTAACACCCCTTCCATGCCCACTATTTCCCTAAACACATCCAACCAAAATTTTGAGAAAGGCATTTTGTTCAGCGTAGTTCATTTTCAGAAGAAATTATGTTTTTGGGGAGGACACTCCCCCACAGCCCTCAGGGCAAGGGTTGTAAGTTATGACCTGGGGGCATATAAGGTTTTTATAGAAAGAGGTGTTGCAAAAACTTCAATAAAGACTCGCTCGACTGGGAATTCAAAGGTCTAGTGCTCTTTTTAATAGTCGAAGATTAGAGGGCAACTAATCCCCCTCTCCTTTTCCCCAAGAACATACAATAAAAATTTTGAGATATCCATTTTGTTAAACCCGGTTGAAAGTTCTGGACCTTTGGTCTCTGAGGATGACAACCCCCCCCCCCCCCCGGCCCTCAGGGCAAGGATTGTAAGTTATGCCCTGGAGGTATATTAGTTTTTTTATAGAAGGCGCTGTTGTAAAACCTTCAAAAGGGGCTCATTTGTTTGGAAATTGAAATGACTAGCGCCCTTTTTAATTGCCGAAAGTGATTTGAAGGCAACTAACACCCCTTCCACACCCAGCATTTACCCAAACACATCCAATCAAAATTTGAGATAACAATTTTGTCCAAAGTAGTTGAAAGGTTCAGAGATTATATCTGATAGGATGAAACTCCCCCACAGCCCGCAGGGTAAGGGTTGTAAATTATGCCCTGGGGGCATATAAGGTTTTTACTGAAAGCTTTGTTGTAGAAACTTGAAAAAGGGCTCATTCAACTAGAAATTCAAAGGGCTGCTGCCCTTTTTAATAGTCTAAAGTGATTTGAGGGCAATTAACCCCCTCTCACGCCCAACGCTTTTCCCAAACACATCGAATCAGAATTTTCAGATAGCCATTTTGTTCAACATAATTAAAAGTTTTAGAAATTATGTGTTTGAGGATGATAACCCCTCAGAGCCCTCAGGGCGCGGGTTGTAAGTTATGCCCTGGGGGCATATCAGGTTTTTATAGATAGTGATGTTGTAGAAACTTCAAAAAGGGCTCATTTGATTGGAAATTAGAAGGGCGTGTGCCGTTATTAATAGTCAATAGTGATTGGAGGATAATTAACCTCACTCTTGCACCCACCATTTCCCCAAACACATTCAATCAAAATTTTGAGATAGCCATTTTGTTTGATGTAGTTGAAAAGTCTGGAAATTATGTCTTTGATGACACTCCCCCCCCAGCCGTCAGGGCAGGGGTTGTAAGTTATCCCTGGGGCAGATCATGTTTTTTTTTTATAGAAAGGGTTGTTGTAGAAACTTCAAAAATGAATCATTTGATTAGAAATTGAAACAGCTAGTGCCCTTTTTAATAATTGAAAGTGATTGGATGGCAAGTAACATCCCCCTCACACCCAACATTTCCCCAAACACATCCAATCAAAGTTTTGAGGTAGCCCGTTTTCTAAACGTAGTTGAAAGGTCCGAACATTAGGCCTGTGAGGATTACAACCCCCTCAGAGCCCTCTGATCCTGGGTGGTAAGTGATGCCCTGGGGTATATAAGTTTTTTATAGACATCATTGTCGTGTAAACTTCAAAATGGTCTCATTAGATTGTAGATTGAAAGGTATTGTGCCCTTTATGATGGTAGGAATTGATTTTATGGCAAGTAACCCCTCTTTCATGCCCACCGTTTCCCCAAACATATCCCACCAAAATTTTGAGATAACCATTTTTTTTAACGTAGTTGAAAGTTCTGGAAATTAATTCTTTGAGGGTGACAACCCCCTCACAACCCTCAGGGAAAGGGTTATAATTTATGCCCTGGGGGCATATAAGGTGTTTATAGAAAGCGTTATTGTAGAAACTCAAAAAGGGCTCATTCGAGTGGAAATTGAAAGGTCTAGTGCCCTTTTTAATATTCGAAAGTGATTGGAAGGCTTGACATTTTTATAGTTAAGATCAATGTGGGTACAATGTATTATTTTTTTCTTCTTTTTTTTTTTTTTTTTTTTTTGTTTAGACCAAGGCACTTCGTCGTATTGAAGGAGTTGTCTTAGGAACTTCGAAAAGGGATTATTAAATTGAATAGAGAAAGGGCTAATGCCCTTTTTAATAGTCAAACGTAACTGGAGGGCAACTAGTCCCCCTCCCACGCGTACCCTCCCATTTGCCCATTATGTTTAAAAATTAAATGTTCCCTTAAGATTAAATCAAAATGCATTGTGTTAAAGCTAATTCCCAATAAGGCATCTTAGCAGTATCCCAAGAACAACTGAGGGTATTATGTTCAAACTTTCAGGACTACTTCTGCTCTTAAAATTTAACCAAATCAAAATAGCGTAAGTGTATCCAAGTTATCAAAGAAAGCAAACAGATTTTTTTGCGAATGGTATCAATTTTTCTATTTCAGGTCAACTAAATTAAACACTAAGATTTTTTTAAAAATTTTTAAAATATTAACTTTTTTTATAAATTTTTTAAAATTTTTATCAGTAAAAAAAATATTATTCAAAAAATTAAAGAATTAAAAAAAAAAAAAAAAGATTTAAAGAATTATTTTATTTTTAACTTAAAATAATATGTAAATATAAAAAAAAAATAAATTAATTAAAAAAAAATTTTTCCAAAAAATAATTTTTTCAAAGAAAAGTAAAGAATTCCCTTAAACCATAAATGAGCAAAAATAAAATCAAATTATCTACCAAGCTTGAAACTAACACAAATCGGCACCGATAAATAAATGAAACCCAAAACGAACAGAAATTACAATAAATAACCGAGTCAAACTCAAAACGAGCAGAAATTAACATAAGTTGAGCTCAAAACCCCTATGTATGCTTTGGGCTCAAATACAAATAAATGTGCATTGTCAGTTTAACATACACATACTGATGTTTAGTAATCAAAATGTTAATATTATTTGATTTACTAAAGTTATAAAAGTAAAACATTTATATTTTTTTCAGTAAAGTGCAAATTATGTTCTGGCCTTGGGAATCCACAGGGGTTTTGAGCCCTACTCATGTTAATTTCTGCTCGTTTTGAGCTTGACTAGGTTTTTTATTGTATTTTCTGTTCGTTTTGGGTGTCATTTATTTATCAATGCAGATTTGTGGTAGTTTCACGCTTGAAAGATTATTTGATTTTATTTTTACTCATTTTTGGTTTAATGGAGTTATTAACTTTTCTTTGAAAAACTTATTTTTCGGAAAGTTTTTTTTAATTAATTACATTAAAGAACAAACTGTAGCCCATAGTAACTGGAGTAATTATAGGAATCATTATGTATATGATAATTTTAATCATATTCGTTAAGAAATCATTATAAATAAAATTTTTGCCTACCGGGAATCCGGATTGCAGCAGTAGCTATCAACGGAGTAAGAGACGATCACGTCCAATGTTAAGAAATACAATAACCCATAACTCCTAAAAATAGAGTCAGATCAAAACAAAAAGTACACCATTAGAACTGCCTTGTCCGAAACTGCTAAATAGAAAACTTACTGTCCCTTGGCTTCAAACAACAAGGGAAATATATTGGTTTGAATTATTACTGTAAGGATTATATTAAGATCATATACGGTTTGATTCTCATCAATCAGGGTTAAGGTCAACAATACATTCACAAGGCTTAGAGAACCAATCTACTAGCTAGTCTATCGTTAAAGAAATTTCAATGACACCGTATCTTATAGAGATCATCACTAAACATGACATTAGCAATTGTCATGAAATTTATAGTTTATGAAAAATGAAGTACATCAACTGATATACATAAAGCCTTAAGATAAATATCTTTACACTCACAAAACTGTCTCCACTGATAATAATCATCTCCTTACAGACACATAACTAATAATAATCATCTGGAAGAGGCTGTTTCAGACAAATGTCATTACAAACTTAGGGGGTAATCGACACCTATTTAATTCCAACAAAGATTTTATTTCTTACACTATAACGTCATGCACCCACGCTTTCTGAGTCTTAAAATTTTCATTTTAACTTTTCTTCACTTTTCAACTTTGCAATAGCAAAAATAACGTATATTCAAGCTTTCAAGAAACATAACATAAAAACAATATTTATACATGACTAAAAAGTTTTAATAAGAGCTTAAAAAGAAACAAAACAGTAACTAATTGCTTGTTTGACCTTAGTTTACACCAAATTCAGCAGAAAACAATGAAAAATAAGATTATTAGACAAGTAGAGTTCTACTTTGGTGACTCCAACATTGTGAGGGACAAATTTCTTTTAGAAGAGATTCAGAAAAATTATGAAGGATGGATTCCAATGGATATTTGGTTGAAATTAAAACAACTAGTGTCTCTGTCGGATAATCCTTTATTAGTAACTGGAGTATTGAGAAAGTCTGAATCTGGTTTGATTCAAGTTTCTGGGGATGGCATGAAAATCAAAAGAGTAAAGTCTATACGAGAAATTACAAGTGAGATTAAGAGAGAAATTGCTTTGAAAATAGTCTACTGTAAAGGCATCAATCAACACTGGATGAACTATTGGAGTTGTTTTTTAAATACTAACACCCCTCCTTCTGGAAATTAGGTCACTGAGGATGAAAACCCCCCCACGGCCCTCAGGGCAAGGATTGTAAGTTATGCCCGGGAGGTATATATGGTTTTTTATAGAAGGCGCTGTCGTAAAAACTTCAAAAGGGGCTCATTTGATTGGAAATTGAAATGAATAGTGCCCTTTTTAATTGCCGAAAGTGATTGGAAGGCAACTAACACCCCTTCCACACCCAGCATTTACCCAAACACATCCAATCAAAGATTTGAGATAACAATTTTGTCCAAAGTAGTTGAAAGGTTCAGAGATTATATCTGATAGGATGAAACGTCCCCCACAGCCCGCAGGGTAAGGGTTGTAAATTATGCCCTGGGGGCATATAAGGTTTTTGCCGAAAGCTTTGTTATAGAAACTTGAAAAAGGGCTCATTCAACTAGAAATTCAAAGAATTACTGCCCGTTTTAATAGTCAAAAGTGATTTGAGGGCAGTTAACCCCCTCTCACGCCAAACTTTTTCCCAAACACATCCAATCAAAATTTTCAGATAGACATTTTGTTCAACGTAGTTAAAATTTTTAGAAATTAGGTGTTTTAGAAATTGTTGTATTATTCATTAAAACTAAAATAAAAAATTTCTAGATATACGCTGACTTCTGACGATTGCTCACG